>NW_025961195.1:0-55598 GCF_023159225.1 Perognathus longimembris pacificus | reverse complement strand
ATATACAACTGCCTACCCCCTTCGTAAGTGCAGGTCCTAAATGAGCTTTTTTCTCTGTTCCCTCACCACAATCCAGATTCTTTTGGGGAGTTACCAGTACAGTAACCATACCAGGAAGTACTTAATTTATTAAGCTACTGCTTTTCTTAATCTCACTGGAGATATTTACTGATAAACAGCTACCTACGCAGCATGTTCATGTCGTTCTTAAATGAGCTTTTATCTCTCTCCCCTCACCACAAATCAGATTCTTCTGAAGAGTTCCCAGTACATTATCCTTTCCCCTGTGTAATTACCTTAACAAGCTGCAGCTGTTTTTATTCTCAAAAGGTTTACTCCCTGATATACAGCTGCCTACCCCCTTCGTAAGTGCAGGTCCTAAATGAGCTTTTTTCTATGTTCCCTCAACCACAATCCAGATTCTTTTGGGAAGTTACCAGTACAGTAACCATACCAGGAAGTACTTAATTTATTAAGCTACTGCTTTTCTTAATCTCAGTGGAGATATTTACTGATAAACAGCTACGTATGCAGCATCTTCATGTCGTTCCTAAATGAGCTTTTATCTCTCTCCCCTCACCACAAATCAGATTCTTCTGAGGAGTTTCCAGTACATTATCCTTTCCCCTGTGTAATTACCTTAACAAGCTCCAGCTGTTTTTATTCTCAGAAGTTTTACTCCCTGACATACAGCTGCCTACCCCCTACCTAAGTGCAGGTCCTAAATGAGCTTTTTTCTCTGTTCCCTCACCACAATCCAGATTCTTTTGGGTAGTTACCAGTACAGTAACCATACAGGAAGTACTTAATTTATTAAGCTACTGCTTTTCTTAATCTCAGTGGAGATATTTACTGATAAACAGCTACCTACGCAGCATGTTCATGTCGTTCCTAAATGAGCTTTTATCTCTCTCCCCTCACCACAAATCAGATTCTTCTGAGGAGTTCCCAGTACATTATCCTTTCCCCTGTGTAATTACCTTAACAAGCTCCAGCTGTTTTTATTCTCAGAAGCTTTACTCCCTGACATACAGCTGCCTACCCCCTTCGTAAGTGAAGGTCCTAAATGAGCTTTTTTCTCTGTTCCCCTCACCACAATCCAGATTCTTTTGGGGAGTTACCATTAGAGTAACCATAGCAGGAAGTACTTAATTTATTAAGCTACTGCTTTTCTTAATCTCAGTGGAGATATTTACTGATAAACAGCTACGTACGCAGCATGTTCATGTCGTTCCTAAATGAGCTTTATCTCTCTCCTCTCACCACAAATCAGATTCTTCTGATGAGTTCCCAGTACATTATCCTTTCCCCTGTGTAATTACCTTAACAAGCTCCAGCTGTTTTTATTCTTAGAAGGTTTACTCCCTGATATACAACTGCCTACCCCCTTCGTAAGTGCAGGTCCTAAATGAGCTTTTTTCTCTGTTCCCTCACCACAAAACAGATTCTTTTGAGGAGTTACCAGTACAGTAACCATACCAGGAAGTACTTAATTTATTAAGCTACTGCTTTTCTTAATCTCAGTGGAGATATTTACTGATAAACAGCTACGTATGCAGCATCTTCATGTCGTTCCTAAATGAGCTTTTATCTCTCTCCCCTCACCACAAATCAGATTCTTCTGAGGAGTTCCCAGTACATTATCCTTTCCCCTGTGTAATTACCCTCACAAGCTCCAGCTGTTTTTATTCTCAGAAGATTTACTCCCTGATATACAGCTGCCTACCCCCTTCGTAAGTGCAGGTCCTAATGAGCTTTTTTCTCTGTTCCCTCACCACAATCCAGATTCTTTTGGGGAGTTACCAGTACAGTAACCATACAGGAAGTACTTAATTTATTAAGCTACTGCTTTTCTTAATCTCAGTGGAGATATTTACTGATAAACAGCTACCTACGCAGCATGTTCGTTGTCGTTCCTAAATGAGCTTTTATCTCTCTCCCCTCACCACAAATCAGATTCTTCTGAGGAGTTCCCAGTACATTATCCTTTACCCTGTGTAATTACCTTAACAAGCTCCAGCTGTTTTTATTCTCAGAAGGTTTACTCCCTGATATACAGCTGCCTACCCCCTTCGTAAATGCATGTCTTAAATGAGCTTTTTTCTCTGTTCCCCCACCACAATCCAGATTGTTTTGGGGAGTAACCAGTACATTAACCATACCAGGAAGTGCTTAATTTATTAAGCTACTGCTTTTCTTAATCTCAGTGGAGATATTTACTGATAAACAGCTACATACGCAGCATGTTCGTGTCGTTCCTAAATGATCTTTTATCTCTCTCCCCTCACCACAAATCAGATTCTTCTGAGGAGTTCCCAGTACATTATCCTTTCCCCTGTGTAATTACCTTAACAAGCTCCAGCTGTTTTTATTCTCAGAAGGTTTATTCCCTGATATACAGCTGCCTACACCCTTCGTAAGTGCAGGTCCTAAATGAGCTTTTTTCTCTGTTCCCTCGCCAAAACACAGATTCTTTTGGGGAGTTACCAGTACAATAACCATACCAGGAAGTACTTAATTTATTAAGCTACTGCCTTTCTTAATCTCAGTGGAGATATTTACTGATAAACAGCTACCTACGCAGCATGTTCATGTCGTTCCTAAATGAGCTTTTATCTCTCTCCCCTCACCACAAATCAGATTCTTCTGAGGACTTCCCAGTACATTATCCTTTCCCCTGTGTAATTACCCTCACAAGCTCCAGCTGTTTTTATTCTCAGAAGATTTACTCCCTGATATACAGCTGCCTACCCCCTTCGTAAGTGCAGGTCCTAAATGAGCTTTTTTCTCTGTTCCCTCACCACAATCCAGATTCTTTTGGGGAGTTACCAGTACAGTAACCATACCAGGAAGTACTTAATTTATTAAGCTACTGCTTTTCTTAATCTCAGTGGAGATATTACTGATAAACAGCTACCTACGCAGCATGTTCATGTCGTTCCTAAATGAGCTTTTATCTCTCTCCCCTCACCACAAATCAGATTCTTCTGAGGAGTTCCCAGTACATTATCCTTTCCCCTGTGTAATTACCTTAACAAGCTCCAGCTGTTTTTATTCTCAGAAGGTTTACTCCCTGATATACAGCTGCCTACCCCCTTCGTAAATGCATGTCCTAAATGAGCTTTTTTCTCTGTTCCCTCACCACAATCCAGATTGTTTTGGGGAGTAACCAGTACATTAACCATACCAGGAAGTACTTAATTTATTAAGCTACTGCTTTCTTAATCTCAGTGGAGATATTTACTGATAAACAGCTACCTACGCAGCATGTTCGTGTCGTTCCTAAATGAGCTTTTATCTCTCTCCCCTCACCACAAATCAAATTCTTCTGAGGAGTTCCCAGTACATTATCCTTTCCCCTGTGTAATTACCTTAACAAGCTCCAGCTGTTTTTATTCTCAGAAGGTTTACTCCCTGATATACAGCTGCCTACACCCTTTGTAAGTGCAGGTCCTAAATGAGCTTTTTTCTCTGTTCCCTCACCACAATCCAGATTCTTTTGGGGAGTTACCAGTACAGTAACCATACCAGGAAGTACTTAATTTATTAAGCTACTGCTTTTCTTAATCTCAGTGGAGATATTTACTGATAAACAGCTACCTACGCAGCATGTTCATGTCGTTCCTAAATGAGCTTTTATCTCTCTCCCCTCACCACAAATCAGATTCTTCTGAGGAGTTCTCAGTACATTATCCTTTCCCCTGTGTAATTACCTTAACAAGCTCCAGCTGTTTTTATTCTCAGAAGGTTTTACTCCCTGATATACAGCTGCCTACCCCCTTTGTAAATGCATGTCCTAAATGAGCTTTTTTCTCTGTTCCCTCACCACAATCCAGATTGTTTTGGGGAGTAACAAGTACAGTAACCATACCAGGAAGTACTTAGTATATTAAGCTACTGCTTTTCTTAATCTCAGTGGAGATATTTACTGATAAACACCTACCTATGCAGCATGTTCGTGTCGTTCCTAAATGAGCTTTTATCTCTCTCCTCACCACAAATCAGATTCTTCTGAGGAGTTCCCAGTAAATTATCCTTTCCCCTGTGTAATTACCTTAACAAGCTCCAGCTTTTTTTATTCTAAGAAGGTTTACTCCCTGATATACAGCTGCCTACACCCTTCGTAAGTGCAGGTCCTAAATGAGCTTTTTTCTCTGTTCCCTCGCCACAATCGAGATTCTTTTGGGGAGTTACCAGTACAGTAACCATACCAGGAAGTACTTAATTTATTAAGCTACTGCTTTTCTTAATCTCAGTGGAGATATTTACTGATAAACAGCTACCTACGCAGCATGTTCGTGTCGTTCCTAAATGAGCTTTTATCTCTCTCCCCTCACCACAAATCAGATTCTTCTGAGGAGTTCCCAGTACATTATCCTTTCCCCTGTGTAATTACCTTAACAAGCTCCAGCTGTTTTTATTCTCAGAATGTTTACTCCCTGATATACAGCTGCCTACCCCCCTTCGTAAATGCATGTCCTAAATGAGCTTTTTTCTCTGTTCCCTCACCACAATCCAGATTGTTTTGGGGAGTAACCAGTACATTAACCATACCAGGAAGTACTTAATTTATTAAGCTACTGCTTTTCTTAATCTCAGTGGAGATATTTACTGATAAACAGCTACCTACGCAGCATGTTCGTGTCGTTCCTAAATGAGCTTTTATCTCTCTCCCCTCACCACAAATCAAATTCTTCTGAGGAGTTCCCAGTACATTATCCTTTCCCCTGTGTAATTACCTTAACAAGCTCCAGCTGTTTTTATTCTCAGAAGGTTTACTCCCTGATATACAGCTGCCTACACCCTTTGTAAGTGCAGGTCCTAAATGAGCTTTTTTCTCTGTTCCCTCACCACAATCCAGATTCTTTTGGGGAGTTACCAGTACAGTAACCATACCAGGAAGTACTTAATTTATTAAGCTACTGCTTTTCTTAATCTCAGTGGAGATATTTACTGATAAACAGCTACCTACGCAGCATGTTCATGTCGTTCCTAAATGAGCTTTTATCTCTCTCCCCTCACCACAAATCATATTCTTCTGAGGAGTTCTCAGTACATTATCCTTTCCCCTGTGTAATTACCTTAACAAGCTCCAGCTGTTTTTATTCTCAGAAGGTTTACTCCCTGATATACAGCTGCCTACCCCCTTTGTAAATGCATGTCCTAAATGAGCTTTTTTCTCTGTTCCCTCACCACAATCCAGATTGTTTTTGGGGAGTAACAAGTACAGTAACCATACCAGGAAGTACTTAGTATATTAAGCTACTGCTTTTCTTAATCTCAGTGGAGATATTTACTGATAAACAGCTACCTATGCAGCATGTTCGTGTCGTTCCTAAATGAGCTTTTATCTCTCTCCCCTCACCAGAAATCAGATTCTTCTGAGGAGTTCCCAGTAAATTATCCTTTCCCCTGTGTAATTACCTTAACAAGCTCCAGCTTTTTTTATTCTAAGAAGGTTTACTCCCTGATATACAGCTGCCTACACCCTTCGTAAGTGCAGGTCCTAATGAGCTTTTTTCTCTGTTCCCTCGCCACAATCCAGATTCTTTTGGGGAGTTACCAGTACAGTTACCATACCAGGAAGTACTTAATTTATTAAGCTACTGCTTTTCTTAATCTCAGTGGAGATATTTACTGATAAACAGCTACCTACGCAGCATGTTCGTGTCGTTCCTAAATGAGCTTTTATCTCTCTCCCCTCACCACAAATCAGATTCTTCTGAGGAGTTCCCAGTACATTATCCTTTCCCCTGTGTAATTACCTTAACAAGCTCCAGCTGTTTTTATTCTCAGAAGGTTTACTCCCTGATATACAGCTGCCTACACCCTTCGTAAGTGCAGGTCCTAAATGAGCTTTTTTCTCTGTTCCCTCACCACAATCCAGATCTTTTGGGGAGTTACCAGTACAGTAACCATACCAGGAAGTACTTAATTTATTAAGCTACTGCTTTTCTTAATCTCAGTGGAGATATTTACTGATAAACAGCTACCTACGCAGCATGTTCATGTCGTTCCTAAATGAGCATTTATCTCTCTCCCCTCACCACAAATCAGATTCTTCTGAGGAGTTCCCAGTACATTATTCTTTCCCCTGTGTAATTACCTTAACAAGCTCCAGCTGTTTTTATTCTCAGAAGGTTTACTCCCTGATATACAGCTGCCTACCCCCTTCGTAAATGCATGTCTTAAATGAGCTTTTTTCTCTGTTCCCTCACCACAATCCAGATTGTTTTTGGGGAGTAACCAGTACATTAACCATACCAGGAAGTACTTAATTTATTAAGCTACTGCTTTTCTTAATCTCAGTGGAGATATTTACTGATAAACAGCTACCTACGCAGCATGTTCGTGTCGTTCCTAAATGATCTTTTATCTCTCTCCCCTCACCACAAATCAGATTCTTCTGAGAGTTCCCAGTACATTATCCTTTCCCCTGTGTATTACCTTAACAAGCTCCAGCTGTTTTTATTCTCAGAAGGTTTACTCCCTGATATACAGCTGCCTACACCCTTCGTAAGTGCAGGTCCTAAAAGAGCTTTTTTCTCTGTTCCCTCGCCAAAATCCAGATTCTTTTGGGGAGTTACCAGTACAGTAACCATACCAGGAAGTACTTAATTTATTAAGCTACTGCCTTTCTTAATCTCAGTGGAGATATTTACTGATAAACAGCTACCTACGCAGCATGTTCATGTCGTTCCTAAATGAGCTTTATCTCTCTCCCCTCACCACAAATCAGATTCTTCTGAGGAGTTCTCAGTACATTATCCTTTCCCCTGTGTAATTACCTTAACAAGCTCCAGCTGTTTTTATTCTCAGAAGGTTTACTCCCTGATATACAGCTGCCTACCCCCTTTGTAAATGCATGTCCTAAATGAGCTTTTTTCTCTGTTCCCTCACCACAATCCAGATTCTTTTGGGGAGTTACCAGTACAGTAACCATACCAGAAGTACTTAATTTATTAAGCTACTGCTTTTCTTAATCTCAGTGGAGATATTTACTGATAAACAGCTACCTACGCAGCATGTTCATGTCGTTCCTAAATGAGCATTTATCTCTCTCCCCTCACCACAAATCAGATTCTTCTGAGGAGTTCCCAGTACATTATTCTTTCCCCTGTGTAATTACCTTAACAAGCTCCAGCTGTTTTTATTCTCAGAAGGTTTACTCCCTGATATACAGCTGCCTACCCCCTTCGTAAATGCATGTCTTAAATGAGCTTTTTTCTCTGTTCCCTCACCACAATCCAGATTGTTTTGGGGAGTAACCAGTACATTAACCATACCAGGAAGTACTTAATTTATTAAGCTACTGCTTTTCTTAATCTCAGTGGAGATATTTACTGATAAACAGCTACCTACGCAGCATGTTCGTGTCGTTCCTAAATGATCTTTTATCTCTCTCCCCTCACCACAAATCAGATTCTTCTGAGGAGTTCCCAGTACTATTATCCTTTCCCCTGTGTAATTACCTTAACAAGCTCCAGCTGTTTTTATTCTCAGAAGGTTTACTCCCTGATATACAGCTGCCTACACCCTTCGTAAGTGCAGGTCCTAAAAGAGCTTTTTTCTCTGTTCCCTCGCCAAAATCCAGATTCTTTTGGGGAGTTACCAGTACAGTAACCATACCAGGAAGTACTTAATTTATTAAGCTACTGCCTTTCTTAATCTCAGTGGAGATATTTACTGATAAACAGCTACCTACGCAGCATGTTCATGTCGTTCCTAAATGAGCTTTATCTCTCTCCCCTCACCACAAATCAGATTCTTCTGAGGAGTTCTCAGTACATTATCCTTTCCCCTGTGTAATTACCTTAACAAGCTCCAGCTGTTTTTATTCTCAGAAGGTTTACTCCCTGATATACAGCTGCCTACCCCCTTTGTAAATGCATGTCCTAAATGAGCTTTTTTCTCTGTTCCCTCACCACAATCCAGATTGTTTTGGGGAGTAACAAGTACATTAACCATACCAGGAAGTACTTAGTATATTAAGCTACTGCTTTTCTTAATCTCAGTGGAGATATTTACTAATAAACAGCTACCTACGCAGCATGTTCATGTCATTCATAAATGAGCTTTTATCTCTCTCCACTCACCAAAAATCAGATTCTTCTGAGGAGTTCCCAGTACATTATCTTTTCCCCTGTGTAATTACCTTAACAAGCTCCAGCTGTTTTTATTCTCAGAAGGTTTACTCCCTGATATACAGCTGCCTACCCCCTTCGTAAGTGCAGGTCCTAAATGAGCTTTTTTCTCTGTTCCCTCACCACAATCAAGATTCTTTTGGGGAGTTACACGTACAGTAACCATACCAGGAAGTACTTAATTTATTAAGCTACTGCTTTTCTTAATCTCAGTGGAGATATTTACTGATAAACACCTACCTACGCAGCATGTTCATGTCGTCCTAAATGAGCTTTTATCTCTCTCCCCTCACCACAAATCAGATTCTTCTGAGGAGTTCCCAGTACATTATCCTTTCCCCTGTGTAATTACCTTAACAAGCTCCACCTGTTGTTATACTCAGAAGGTTTACTCCCTGATATACAGATGCCTGCCCCCTTCGTAAATGCAGGTCCTAAATCAGCTTTTTTCTCTGTTCCCTCACCACAATCCAGATTCTTTTGGGGAGTTACCAGTACAGTAACCATACCAGGAAGTACTTAATTTATTAAGCTACTGCTTTTCTTAATCTCAGTGGAGATATTTACTGATAAACAGCTACCTACGCAGCATGTTCATGTCGTTCCTAAATGAGCTTTTATCTCTCTCCCCTCACCACAAATAAGATTCTTCTGAGGAGTTCCCAGTACATTATCCTTTCCCCTGTGTAATTACCTTAACAAGCTCCAGCTGTTTTTATTCTCAGAAGGTTTACTCCCTGATATACAGCTGCCTACCCCCTTCGTAAATGCATGTCCCTAAATGAGCTTTTTTCTCTGTTCCCTCACCACAATCCAGATTGTTTTGGGGAGTAACCAGTACATTAACCATACCAGGAAGTACTTAATTTATTAAGCTACTGCTTTTCTTAATCTCAGTGGAGATATTTACTGATAAACAGCTACCTACGCAGCATGTTCGTGTCGTTCCTAAATGAGCTTTTATCTCTCTCCCCTCACCACAAATCAAATGATTCTGAGGAGTTCCCAGTACATTATCCTTTCCCCTGTGTAATTACCTTAACAAGCTCCAGCTGTTTTTATTCTCAGAAGGTTTACTCCCTGATATACAGCTGCCTACACCCTTTGTAAGTGCAGGTCCTAATGAGCTTTTTTCTCTGTTCCCTCACCACAATCCAGATTCTTTTGGGGAGTTACCAGTACAGTAACCATACCAGGCAGTACTTAATTTATTAAGCTACTGCTTTTCTTAATCTCAGTGGAGATATTTATTGATAAACAGCTACCTGCGCAGAATGTTCATGTCGTTCCTAAATGAGCTTTTATCTCTCTCCCCTCACCACAAATCAGATTCTTCTGAGGAGTTCCCAGTACATTATCCTTTCCTCTGTGTAATTACCTTAACAAGCTCCAGCTGTTTTTATTCTCAGAAGGTTTACTCCCTGATATACAGCTGCCTACCCCCTTCGTAAGTGCAGGTCCTAAATGAGCTTTTTTCTCTGTTCCCTCACCACAATCCAGATTGTTTTGGGGAGTTACCAGTACAGTAACCATACCAGGAAGTACTTAATTTATTAAGCTACTGCTTTTCTTAATCTCAGTGGAGATATTTTCTGATAAACAGCTACCTACGCAGCATGTTCATGTCGTTCCTAAATGAGCTTTTATCTCTCTCCCCTCACCACAAATCAGATTCTTCTGAGGAGTTCCCAGTACATTATCCTTTCCCCTGTGTAATTACCTTAACAAGCTCCAGCTGTTTTTATTCTCAGAAGGTTTACTCCCTGATATACAGCTGCCTACACCCTTTGTAAGTGCAGGTCCTAAATGAGCTTATTTCTCTGTTCCCTCACCACAATCCAGATTCTTTTGGGGAGTTACCAGTACAGTAACCATACCAGGAAGTACTTAATTTATTAAGCTACTGCTTTTCTTAATCTCAGTGGAGATATTTACTGATAAACAGCTACCTACGCAGCATGTTCATGTCGTTCCTAAATGAGCTTTATCTCTCTCCCCTCACCACAAATCAGATTCTTCTGAGGAGTTCTCAGTACATTATCCTTTCCCCTGTGTAATTACCTTAACAAGCTCCAGCTGTTTTTATTCTCAGAAGGTTTACTCCCTGATATACAGCTGCCTACCCCCTTTGTAAATGCATGTCCTAAATGAGCTTTTTTCTCTGTTCCCTCACCACAATCCAGATTGTTTTGGGGAGTAACAAGTACATTAACCATACCAGGAAGTACTTAGTATATTAAGCTACTGCTTTTCTTAATCTCAGTGGAGATATTTACTAATAAACAGCTACCTACGCAGCATGTTCATGTCATTCATAAATGAGCTTTTATCTCTCTCCACTCACCAAAAATCAGATTCTTCTGAGGAGTTCCCAGTACATTATCTTTTCCCCTGTGTAATTACCTTAACAAGCTCCAGCTGTTTTTATTCTCAGAAGGTTTACTCCCTGATATACAGCTGCCTACCCCCTTCGTAAGTGCAGGTCCTAAATGAGCTTTTTTCTCTGTTCCCTCACCACAATCAAGATTCTTTTGGGGAGTTACACGTACAGTAACCATACCAGGAAGTACTTAATTTATTAAGCTACTGCTTTTCTTAATCTCAGTGGAGATATTTACTGATAAACACCTACCTAATAAGCATGTTCATGTCGTCCTAAATGAGCTTTTATCTCTCTCCCCTCACCACAAATCAGATTCTTCTGAGGAGTTCCCAGTACATTATCCTTTCCCCTGTGTAATTACCTTAACAAGCTCCACCTGTTGTTATACTCAGAAGGTTTACTCCCTGATATACAGATGCCTGCCCCCTTCGTAAATGCAGGTCCTAAATCAGCTTTTTTCTCTGTTCCCTCACCACAATCCAGATTCTTTTGGGGAGTTACCAGTACAGTAACCATACCAGGAAGTACTTAATTTATTAAGCTACTGCTTTTCTTAATCTCAGTGGAGATGTTTACTGATAAACAGCTACCTACGCAGCATGTTCATGTCGTTCCTAAATGAGCTTTTATCTCTCTCCCCTCACCACAAATAAGATTCTTCTGAGGAGTTCCCAGTACATTATCCTTTCCCCTGTGTAATTACCTTAACAAGCTCCAGCTGTTTTTATTCTCAGAAGGTTTACTCCCTGATATACAGCTGCCTACCCCCTTCGTAAATGCATGTCCTAAATGAGCTTTTTTCTCTGTTCCCTCACCACAATCCAGATTGTTTTGGGGAGTAACCAGTACATTAACCATACCAGGAAGTACTTAATTTATTAAGCTACTGCTTTTCTTAATCTCAGTGGAGATATTTACTGATAAACAGCTACCTACGCAGCATGTTCGTGTCGTTCCTAAATGAGCTTTTATCTCTCTCCCCTCACCACAAATCAAATGATTCTGAGGAGTTCCCAGTACATTATCCTTTCCCCTGTGTAATTACCTTAACAAGCTCCAGCTGTTTTTATTCTCAGAAGGTTTACTCCCTGATATACAGCTGCCTACACCCTTTGTAAGTGCAGGTCCTAAATGAGCTTTTTTCTCTGTTCCCTCACCACAATCCAGATTCTTTTGGGGAGTTACCAGTACAGTAACCATACCAGGCAGTACTTAATTTATTAAGCTACTGCTTTTCTTAATCTCAGTGGAGATATTTACTGATAAACAGCTACCTGCGCAGAATGTTCATGTCGTTCCTAAATGAGCTTTTATCTCTCTCCCCTCACCACAAATCAGATTCTTCTGAGGAGTTCCCAGTACATTATCCTTTCCTCTGTGTAATTACCTTAACAAGCTCCAGCTGTTTTTATTCTCAGAAGGTTTACTCCCTGATATACAGCTGCCTACCCCCTTCGTAAGTGCAGGTCCTAAATGAGCTTTTTTCTCTGTTCCCTCACCACAATCCAGATTGTTTTGGGGAGTTACCAGTACAGTAACCATACCAGGAAGTACTTAATTTATTAAGCTACTGCTTTTCTTAATCTCAGTGGAGATATTTTCTGATAAACAGCTACCTACGCAGCATGTTCATGTCGTTCCTAAATGAGCTTTTATCTCTCTCCCCTCACCACAAATCAGATTCTTCTGAGGAGTTCCCAGTACATTATCCTTTCCCCTGTGTAATTACCTTAACAAGCTCCAGCTGTTTTTATTCTCAGAAGGTTTACTCCCTGATATACAGCTGCCCACCCCCTTCGTAAGTGCAGGTCCTAAATGAGCTTTTTTGTCTGTTCCCTCACCACAATCCAGATTCTTTTGGGGAGTTACCAGTACAGTAACCATACCAGGAAGTACTTAATTTATTAAGCTACTGCTTTTCTTAATCTCAGTGGAGATATTTACTGATAAACAGCTACCTACGCAGCATGTTCATGTCGTTCCTAAATGAGCTTTTATCTCTCTCCCCTCACCACAAATCAGATTCTTCTTAGGAGTTCTCAGTACATTATCCTTTCCCCTGTGTAATTACCTTAACAAGCTCCAGCTGTTTTTATTCTCAGAAGGTTTACTCCCTGATATACAGTTGCCTACCCCCTTTGTAAATGCATGTCCTAAATGAGCTTTTTTCTCTGTTCCCTCACCACAATCCAGATTGTTTTGGGGAGTAACAAGTACATTAACCATACCAGGAAGTACTTAGTATATTAAGCTACTGCTTTTCTTAATCTCAGTGGAGATATTTACTGATAAACAGCTACCTACGCAGCATGTTCGTGTCGTTCCTAAATGAGCTTTTATCTCTCTCCCCTCACCACAAATCAGATTCTTCTGAGGAGTTCCCAGTACATTATCCTTTCCCCTGTGTAATTACCTTAACAAGCTCCAGCTTTTTTTATTCTCAGAAGGTTTACTCCCTGATATACAGCTGCCTACACCCTTCGTAAGTGCAGGTCCTAAATGAGCTTTTTTCTCTGTTCCCTCACCACAATCCAGATTCTTTTGGGGAGTTACCAGTACAGTAACCATACCAGGAAGTACTTAATTTATTAAGCTACTGCTTTTCTTAATCTCAGTGGAGATATTTACTGATAAACAGCTACCTACGCAGAATGTTCATGTCGTTCCTAAATGAGCTTTTATCTCTCTCCCCTCACCACAAATCAGATTCTTCTGACGAGTCCCCAGTATATTATCCTTTCCCCTGTGTAATTACATTAACAAGCTCCAGCTGTTTTTATTCTCAGAAGGTTTACTCCATGGTATACAGCTGCCTACCCCCTTCGTAAGTGCAGGTCTTAAATGAGCTTTTTTCTCTGTTCCCTCACCACAATCAAGATTCTTTTGGGGAGTTACCAGTACAGTAACCATACCAGGAAGTACTTAATTTATTAAGCTACTGCTTTTCTTAATCTCAGTGGAGATATTTACTGATAAACAGCTACCTACGCAGCATGTACATGTCGTTCCTAATTGAGCTTTTATCTCTCTCCCCTCACCACAAATCAGATTCTTCTGAGGAGTTCCCAGTACATTATACTTTCCTCTGTGTAATTACCTTAACAAGCTCCAGCTGTTTTTATTCTCAGAAGGTTTACTCCCTGATATACAGCTGCCTACCCCCTTCGTAAGAGCAGATCATAAATGAGATTTTTTCTCTGTTCCCTCACCACAATCCAGATTCTTTTTGGGAGTTACCAGTACAGTAACCATACCAGGAAGTACTTAATATATTAAGCTACTGCTTTTCTTAATCTCAGTGGAGATATTTACTGATAAACAGCTACCTACGGAGCATGTTCATGTCGTTCCTAAATGAGCTTTTATCTCTCTCCCCTCACCACAAATCAGATTCTTCTGAGGAGTTCCCAGTACATTATCCTTTCCCCTGTGTAATTACCTTAACAAGCTCCAGCTGTTTTTATTCTCAGACGGTTTACTCCCTGATATACAGCTGCCTACCCCCTTCGTAAGTGCAGGTCCTAAATCAGCTTTTTTCTCTGTTCCCTCACCACAATCCAGATTCTTTTGGGGAGTTACCAGTACAGTATCCATACAAGGAAGTACTTAATTTATTAAGCTACTGCTTTTCTTAATCTCAGTGGAGATATTTACTGATAAACAGCTACGTATGCAGCATGTTCATGTCGTTCATAAATGAGCTTTTATCTCTCTCCTCTCACCACAAATCAGATCCTGTGGAGTTCCCAGTACATTATCCTTTCCCCTGTGTAATTACCTTAACAAGCTCCAGCTGTTTTTATTCTCAGAAGGTTTACTCCCTGATATACAGCTGCCTACTCCCTTCGTAGGTGCAGGTCCTAAATGAGTTATTTATCTGTTCCCTCACCACAATCCAGATTCTTTTGGGGAGTTACCAGTACAGTAACCATACCAGGAAGTTCTTAATTTATTAAGCTACAGCTTTTCTTAATCTCAGTGGAGATATTTACTGATAAACAGCTAGCTACTCAGCATTTTCATGTCGTTCCTAAATGAGCTTTTATCTCTCTCCCCTCACTACAAATCAGATTCTTCTTAGGAGTTCCCAGTACATTATCCTTTCCCCTGTATAATTACCTTAACAAGCTCCAGCTGTTTTTATACTCAGAAGGGATACTCCCTGATATACAGCTGCCTACCCCCTTCGTAAGTACAGGTCCTCAATGAGCTTTTTTCTCTTTTCCCTCGCCACAATCCAGATTCTTTTGGGGAGTTACCAGTAGAGTATCCATACCAGGAAGTACTTAATTTATTAAGCTACTGCTTTTCTTAATCTCAGTGGAGATATTTACTGATAAACAGCTACCTACGCAGCATGTTCATGTCATTCATAAATGAGCTTTTATCTCTCTCCACTCACCACAAATCAGATTCTTCTGAGGAGTTCCCAGTACATTATCTTTTCCCCTGTGTAATTACCTTAACAAGCTCCAGCTGTTTTTATTCTCAGAAGGTTTACTCCCTGATATACAGCTGCCTACCCCCTTCGTAAGTGCAGGTCCTAAATGAGCTTTTTTCTCTGTTCCCTCACCACAATCAAGATTCTTTTGGGGAGTTACACGTACAGTAACCATACCAGGAAGTACTTAATTTATTAAGCTACTGCTTTTCTTAATGTCAGTGGAGATATTTACTGATAAACAGCTACCTACGCAGCATGTTCATGTCGTTCCTAAATGAGCTTTTTTCTCGGTTCCCTCACCACAATCCAGATTCTTTTGGGGAGTTACCAGTACAGTATCCATACCAGGAAGTACTTAATTTATTAAGCTACTGCTTTTCTTAACCTCAGTGGAGATATTTACTGATAAACAGCTACGTATGCAGCATGTTCATGTAGTTCCTAAATGAGCTTTTATCTCTCTCCCCTCACCACAAATCAGATTCTTCTGAGGAGTTCCCAGTACATTATCCTTTCCCTTGTGTAATTATCTTAACAAGCTCAAGCTGTTTTTATTCTCAGAAGGTTTACTCCCTGATATACAGCTGCCTACCTCCTTCATAAGTGCCGGTCGTAAATGAGCTTTTTTCTCTGTTCCCTCACCACAATCCAGATTCTTATGGGGAGTTACCAGTACAATATCCATACCAGGAAGTACTTAATTTATTAAGCTACTGCTTTTCTTAATCTCAGTAGAGATATTTACTGATAAACAGCTACGTATGCAGCATGTTCATGTCGTTCCTAAATGAGCTTTTATCTCTCTCCCCTCACCACGAATCAGATTCTTCTGAGGAGTTCCCAGTACATTATCCTTTCCCCTGTGTAATTACCTTAACAAGCTCCAGCTGTTTTTATTCTCAGAAGGTTTACTCCCTGATATACAGCTGCCTACCCCCTTTGTAAATGCATGTCCTAAATGAGCTTTTTTCTCTGTTCCCTCACCACAATCCAGATTGTTTTGGGGAGTAACAAGTACAGTAACCATACCAGGAAGTACTTAGTATATTAAGCTACTGCTTTTCTTAATCTCAGTGGAGATATTTACTGATAAACACCTACCTATGCAGCATGTTCGTGTCGTTCCTAAATGAGCTTTTATCTCTCTCCTCACCACAAATCAGATTCTTCTGAGGAGTTCCCAGTAAATTATCCTTTCCCCTGTGTAATTACCTTAACAAGCTCCAGCTTTTTTTATTCTAAGAAGGTTTACTCCCTGATATACAGCTGCCTACACCCTTCGTAAGTGCAGGTCCTAAATGAGCTTTTTTCTCTGTTCCCTCGCCACAATCGAGATTCTTTTGGGGAGTTACCAGTACAGTAACCATACCAGGAAGTACTTAATTTATTAAGCTACTGCTTTTCTTAATCTCAGTGGAGATATTTACTGATAAACAGCTACCTACGCAGCATGTTCGTGTCGTTCCTAAATGAGCTTTTATCTCTCTCCCCTCACCACAAATCAGATTCTTCTGAGGAGTTCCCAGTACATTATCCTTTCCCCTGTGTAATTACCTTAACAAGCTCCAGCTGTTTTTATTCTCAGAATGTTTACTCCCTGATATACAGCTGCCTACCCCCTTCGTAAATGCATGTCCTAAATGAGCTTTTTTCTCTGTTCCCTCACCACAATCCAGATTGTTTTGGGGAGTAACCAGTACATTAACCATACCAGGAAGTACTTAATTTATTAAGCTACTGCTTTTCTTAATCTCAGTGGAGATATTTACTGATAAACAGCTACCTACGCAGCATGTTCGTGTCGTTCCTAAATGAGCTTTTATCTCTCTCCCCTCACCACAAATCAAATTCTTCTGAGGAGTTCCCAGTACATTATCCTTTCCCCTGTGTAATTACCTTAACAAGCTCCAGCTGTTTTTATTCTCAGAAGGTTTACTCCCTGATATACAGCTGCCTACACCCTTTGTAAGTGCAGGTCCTAAATGAGCTTTTTCTCTGTTCCCTCACCACAATCCAGATTCTTTTGGGGAGTTACCAGTACAGTAACCATACCAGGAAGTACTTAATTTATTAAGCTACTGCTTTTCTTAATCTCAGTGGAGATATTTACTGATAAACAGCTACCTACGCAGCATGTTCATGTCGTTCCTAAATGAGCTTTTATCTCTCTCCCCTCACCACAAATCATATTCTTCTGAGGAGTTCTCAGTACATTATCCTTTCCCCTGTGTAATTACCTTAACAAGCTCCAGCTGTTTTTATTCTCAGAAGGTTTACTCCCTGATATACAGCTGCCTACCCCCTTTGTAAATGCATGTCCTAAATGAGCTTTTTTCTCTGTTCCCTCACCACAATCCAGATTGTTTTGGGGAGTAACAAGTACAGTAACCATACCAGGAAGTACTTAGTATATTAAGCTACTGCTTTTCTTAATCTCAGTGGAGATATTTACTGATAAACAGCTACCTATGCAGCATGTTCGTGTCGTTCCTAAATGAGCTTTTATCTCTCTCCCCTCACCAGAAATCAGATTCTTCTGAGGAGTTCCCAGTAAATTATCCTTTCCCCTGTGTAATTACCTTAACAAGCTCCAGCTTTTTTTATTCTAAGAAGGTTTACTCCCTGATATACAGCTGCCTACACCCTTCGTAAGTGCAGGTCCTAAATGAGCTTTTTTCTCTGTTCCCTCGCCACAATCCAGATTCTTTTGGGGAGTTACCAGTACAGTAACCATACCAGGAAGTACTTAATTTATTAAGCTACTGCTTTTCTTAATCTCAGTGGAGATATTTACTGATAAACAGCTACCTACGCAGCATGTTCGTGTCGTTCCTAAATGAGCTTTTATCTCTCTCCCCTCACCACAAATCAGATTCTTCTGAGGAGTTCCCAGTACATTATCCTTTCCCCTGTGTAATTACCTTAACAAGCTCCAGCTGTTTTTATTCTCAGAAGGTTTACTCCCTGATATACAGCTGCCTACACCCTTCGTAAGTGCAGGTCCTAAATGAGCTTTTTTCTCTGTTCCCTCACCACAATCCAGATTCTTTTGGGGAGTTACCAGTACAGTAACCATACCAGGAAGTACTTAATTTATTAAGCTACTGCTTTTCTTAATCTCAGTGGAGATATTTACTGATAAACAGCTACCTACGCAGCATGTTCATGTCGTTCCTAAATGAGCATTTATCTCTCTCCCCTCACCACAAATCAGATTCTTCTGAGGAGTTCCCAGTACATTATTCTTTCCCCTGTGTAATTACCTTAACAAGCTCCAGCTGTTTTTATTCTCAGAAGGTTTACTCCCTGATATACAGCTGCCTACCCCCTTCGTAAATGCATGTCTTAAATGAGCTTTTTTCTCTGTTCCCTCACCACAATCCAGATTGTTTTGGGGAGTAACCAGTACATTAACCATACCAGGAAGTACTTAATTTATTAAGCTACTGCTTTTCTTAATCTCAGTGGAGATATTTACTGATAAACAGCTACCTACGCAGCATGTTCGTGTCGTTCCTAAATGATCTTTTATCTCTCTCCCCTCACCACAAATCAGATTCTTCTGAGGAGTTCCCAGTACATTATCCTTTCCCCTGTGTAATTACCTTAACAAGCTCCAGCTGTTTTTATTCTCAGAAGGTTTACTCCCTGATATACAGCTGCCTACACCCTTCGTAAGTGCAGGTCCTAAATGAGCTTTTTTCTCTGTTCCCTCGCCAAAATCCAGATTCTTTTGGGAGTTACCAGTACAGTAACCATACCAGGAAGTACTTAATTTATTAAGCTACTGCCTTTCTTAATCTCAGTGGAGATATTTACTGATAAACAGCTACCTACGCAGCATGTTCATGTCGTTCCTAAATGAGCTTTTATCTCTCTCCCCTCACCACAAATCAGATTCTTCTGAGGACTTCCCAGTACATTATCCTTTCCCCTGTGTAATTACCCTCACAAGCTCCAGCTGTTTTTATTCTCAGAAGATTTACTCCCTGATATACAGCTGCCTACCCCCTTCGTAAGTGCAGGTCCTAAATGAGCTTTTTTCTCTGTTCCCTCACCACAATCCAGATTCTTTTGGGGAGTTACCAGTACAGTAACCATACCAGGAAGTACTTAATTTATTAAGCTACTGCTTTTCTTAATCTCAGTGGAGATATTTACTGATATACAGCTACCTACGCAGCATGTTCATGTCGTTCATAAATGAGCTTTTATCTCTCTCCCCTCACCACAAATCAGATTCTTCTGAGGAGTTCCCAGTACATTATCCTTTCCCCTGTGTAATTACCTTAACAAGCTCCAGCTCTTTTTATTCTCAGAAGGTTTACTCCCTGATATACAGCTGCCTACCCCCTTCGTAAATGCATGTCCTAAATGAGCTTTTTTCTCTGTTCCCTCACCACAATCCAGATTGTTTTGGGGAGTAACCAGTACATTAACGATACCAGGAAGTACTTAATTTATTAAGCTACTGCTTTTCTTAATCTCAGTGGAGATATTTACTGATAAACAGCTACCTACGCAGCATGTTCGTGTCGTTCCTAAATGAGCTTTTATCTCTCTCCCCTCACCACAAATCAAATGATTCTGAGGAGTTCCCAGTACATTATCCTTTCCCCTGTGTAATTACCTTAACAAGCTCCAGCTGTTTTTATTCTCAGAAGGTTTACTCCCTGATATACAGCTGCCTACACCCTTTGTAAGTGCAGGTCCTAAATGAGCTTTTTTCTCTGTTCCCTCACCACAATCCAGATTCTTTTGGGGAGTTACCAGTACAGTAACCATACCAGGCAGTACTTAATTTATTAAGCTACTGCTTTTCTTAATCTCAGTGGAGATATTTACTGATAAACAGCTACCTGCGCAGAATGTTCATGTCGTTCCTAAATGAGCTTTTATCTCTCTCCCCTCACCACAAATCAGATTCTTCTGAGGAGTTCCCAGTACATTATCCTTTCCTCTGTGTAATTACCTTAACAAGCTCCAGCTGTTTTTATTCTCAGAAGGTTTACTCCCTGATATACAGCTGCCTACCCCCTTCGTAAGTGCAGGTCCTAAATGAGCTTTTTTCTCTGTTCCCTCACCACAATCCAGATTGTTTTGGGGAGTTACCAGTACAGTAACCATACCAGGAAGTACTTAATTTATTAAGCTACTGCTTTTCTTAATCTCAGTGGAGATATTTTCTGATAAACAGCTACCTACGCAGCATGTTCATGTCGTTCCTAAATGAGCTTTTATCTCTCTCCCCTCACCACAAATCAGATTCTTCTGAGGAGTTCCCAGTACATTATCCTTTCCCCTGTGTAATTACCTTAACAAGCTCCAGCTGTTTTTATTCTCAGAAGGTTTACTCCCTGATATACAGCTGCCCACCCCCTTCGTAAGTGCAGGTCCTAAATGAGCTTTTTTCTCTGTTCCCTCACCACAATCCAGATTCTTTTGGGGAGTTACCAGTACAGTAACCATACCAGGAAGTACTTAATTTATTAAGCTACTGCTTTTCTTAATCTCAGTGGAGATATTTACTGATAAACATCTACCTACGCAGCATGTTCATGTCGTTCCTAAATGAGCTTTTATCTCTCTCCCCTCACCACAAATCAGATTCTTCTTAGGAGTTCTCAGTACATTATCCTTTCCCCTGTGTAATTACCTTAACAAGCTCCAGCTGTTTTTATTCTCAGAAGGTTTACTCCCTGATATACAGCTGCCTACACCCTTCGTAAGTGCAGGTCCTAAATGATCTTTTTTCTCTGTTCCCTCACCACAATCCAGATTCTTTTGGGGAGTTACCAGTACAGTAACCATACCAGGAAGTACTTAATTTATTAAGCTACTGCTTTTCTTAATCTCAGTGGAGATATTTACTGATAAACAGCTACCTACGCAGAATGTTCATGTCGTTCCTAAATGAGCTTTTATCTCTCTCCCCTCACCACAAATCAGATTCTTCTGACGAGTCCCCAGTATATTATCCTTTCCCCTGTGTAATTACATTAACAAGCTCCAGCTGTTTTTATTCTCAGAAGGTTTACTCCATGGTATACAGCTGCCTACCCCCTTCGTAAGTGCAGGTCTTAAATGAGCTTTTTTCTCTGTTCCCTCACCACAATCAAGATTCTTTTGGGGAGTTACCAGTACAGTAACCATACCAGGAAGTACTTAATTTATTAAGCTACTGCTTTTCTTAATCTCAGTGGAGATATTTACTGATAAACAGCTACCTACGCAGCATGTACATGTCGTTCCTAATTGAGCTTTTATCTCTCTCCCCTCACCACAAATCAGATTCTTCTGAGGAGTTCCCAGTACATTATACTTTCCTCTGTGTAATTACCTTAACAAGCTCCAGCTGTTTTTATTCTCAGAAGGTTTACTCCCTGATATACAGCTGCCTACCCCCTTCGTAAGAGCAGATCATAAATGAGATTTTTTCTCTGTTCCCTCACCACAATCCAGATTCTTTTTGGGAGTTACCAGTACAGTAACCATACCAGGAAGTACTTAATATATTAAGCTACTGCTTTTCTTAATCTCAGTGGAGATATTTACTGATAAACAGCTACCTACGCAGCATGTTCATGTCGTTCCTAAATGAGCTTTTATCTCTCTCCCCTCACCACAAATCAGATTCTTCTGAGGAGTTCCCAGTACCTTATCCTTTCCCCTGTGTAATTACCTTAACAAGCTCCAGCTGTTTTTATTCTCAGAAGTTTTACTCCCTGATATACAGCTGCCTACCCCCTTCGTAAGTGCAGGTCCTAAATGAGTTTTTTCTCTTTTCCCTCACCACAATCCACATTCTTTTGGGGAGTTACCAGTACAGTAACCATACCAGGAAGTACTTAATTTACTAAGCTACTACTTTTCTTAATCTCAGTGGAGATATTTACTGATAAACAGCTACCTACGCAGCATGTTCTTGTCGTTCCTAAATCAGGTTTTATCTCTCTCCCCTCACCACAAATCAGATTCTTCTGAGGAGTTCCCAGTACATTATCCTTTCCCCTGTGTAATTACCTTAACAAGCTCCAGCTGTTTTTATTCTCAGACGGTTTACTCCCTGATATACAGCTGCCTACCCCCTTCGTAAGTGCAGGTCCTAAATCAGCTTTTTTCTCTGTTCCCTCACCACAATCCAGATTCTTTTGGGGAGTTACCAGTACAGTATCCATACCAGGAAGTACTTAATTTATTAAGCTACTGCTTTTCTTAATCTCAGTGGAGATATTTACTGATAAACAGCTACGTATGCAGCATGTTCATGTCGTTCATAAATGAGCTTTTATCTCTCTCCTCTCACCACAAATCAGATCCTGTGGAGTTCCCAGTACATTATCCTTTCCCCTGTGTAATTACCTTAACAAGCTCCAGCTGTTTTTATTCTCAGAAGGTTTACTCCCTGATATACAGCTGCCTACTCCCTTCGTAGGTGCAGGTCCTAAATGAGTTATTTATCTGTTCCCTCACCACAATCCAGATTCTTTTGGGGAGTTACCAGTACAGTAACCATACCAGGAAGTACTTAATTTATTAAGCTACAGCTTTTCTTAATCTCAGTGGAGATATTTACTGATAAACAGCTAGCTACTCAGCATTTTCATGTCGTTCCTAAATGAGCTTTTATCTCTCTCCCCTCACTACAAATCAGATTCTTCTTAGGAGTTCCCAGTACATTATCCTTTCCCCTGTATAATTACCTTAACAAGCTCCAGCTGTTTTTATACTCAGAAGGGATACTCCCTGATATACAGCTGCCTACCCCCTTCGTAAGTACAGGTCCTCAATGAGCTTTTTTCTCTTTTCCCTCGCCACAATCCAGATTCTTTTGGGGAGTTACCAGTAGAGTATCCATACCAGGAAGTACTTAATTTATTAAGCTACTGCTTTTCTTAATCTCAGTGGAGATATTTACTGATAAACAGCTACCTACGCAGCATGTTCATGTCATTCATAAATGAGCTTTTATCTCTCTCCACTCACCACAAATCAGATTCTTCTGAGGAGTTCCCAGTACATTATCTTTTCCCCTGTGTAATTACCTTAACAAGCTCCAGCTGTTTTTATTCTCAGAAGGTTTACTCCCTGATATACAGCTGCCTACCCCCTTCGTAAGTGCAGGTCCTAAATGAGCTTTTTTCTCTGTTCCCTCACCACAATCAAGATTCTTTTGGGGAGTTACACGTACAGTAACCATACCAGGAAGTACTTAATTTATTAAGCTACTGCTTTTCTTAATCTCAGTGGAGATATTTACTGATAAACAGCTACCTACGCAGCATGTTCATGTCGTTCCTAAATGAGCTTTTTTCTCGGTTCCCTCACCACAATCCAGATTCTTTTGGGGAGTTACCAGTACAGTATCCATACCAGGAAGTACTTAATTTATTAAGCTACTGCTTTTCTTAACCTCAGTGGAGATATTTACTGATAAACAGCTACGTATGCAGCATGTTCATGTAGTTCCTAAATGAGCTTTTATCTCTCTCCCCTCACCACAAATCAGATTCTTCTGAGGAGTTCCCAGTACATTATCCTTTCCCTTGTGTAATTATCTTAACAAGCTCCAGCTGTTTTTATTCTCAGAAGGTTTACTCCCTGATATACAGCTGCCTACCTCCTTCATAAGTGCCGGTCGTAAATGAGCTTTTTTCTCTGTTCCCTCACCACAATCCAGATTCTTATGGGGAGTTACCAGTACAATATCCATACCAGGAAGTACTTAATTTATTAAGCTACTGCTTTTCTTAATCTCAGTAGAGATATTTACTGATAAACAGCTACGTATGCAGCATGTTCATGTCGTTCCTAAATGAGCTTTTATCTCTCTCCCCTCACCACGAATCAGATTCTTCTGAGGAGTTCCCAGTACATTATCCTTTCCCCTGTGTAATTACCTTAACAAGCTCCAGCTGTTTTTATTCTCAGAATCGATACTCCCTCATATACAGCTGCCTACCCCCTTCCTAATTGCAGGTCCTAAATGAGCTTTTTCTCTGTTCCCTCACCACAATCCAGATTCTTTTGGGGAGTTACCAGTACAGTAACCATACCAGGAAGTATTTAAATTATTAAGCTACTGCTTTTCTTAATCTCAGTGGAGATATTTACTGATAAACAGCTACCTACGCAGCATGTTCATGTCGTTCCTAAATGTTCTTTTATCTCTCTCCCCTCATCACAAATCAGAATCTTCTGAGGAGTTCCCAGTACATAATCCTTTCCTCTGTGTAATTACCTCAACAAGCTCCAGCTGGTTTTATTCTCAGAAGGTTTACTCCCTGATATACAACTGCCTAATCCCTTCGTAAGTGCAGTTCCTAAATGAGCTTTTTTCTCTGTTCCCTCACCACAATCCAGATTCTTTTGGGGAGTTACCAGTACAGTAACCATACCAGGAAGTACTTAATTTATTAAGCTACTGCTTTTCTTAATCTCAGTGGAGATATTTACTGATAAATAGCTACCTACGCAGCATGTTCAAGTCGTTCCTAAATGAGCTTTTTTCTCTGTTCCCTCTCCACAATCCAGATTCTTTTGGGGAGGTACCAGTACAGTATCCATACCAGGAAGTACTTAATTTATTAAGCTACTGCTTTTCTTAATCTCAGTGGAGATATTTACTGATAAACAGCTACGTATGCAGCATGTTCATGTCGTTCCTAAATGAGCTTTTATCTCTCTCCCCTCACCACAAGTCAGATTCTTCTGAGGAGTTCCCAGTACATTATCCTTTCCCCTGTGTAATTACCTTAACAAGCTCCAGCTGTTTTTATTCTCAGAATCGATACTCCCTGATATACAGCTGCCTACCCCCTTCGTAAGTGGAGCTCATAAATGAGCTTTTTTCTCTGTTCCCTCACCACAATCCAGATTCTTTTGGGGAGTTACCAATACAGTAACCATACCAGGAATTACTTAATTTATTAAGCTACTGCTTTTCTTAATCTCAGTGGAGA
The DNA here is from genome assembly GCF_023159225.1 of Perognathus longimembris pacificus. Taxonomy (NCBI): domain Eukaryota; kingdom Metazoa; phylum Chordata; class Mammalia; order Rodentia; family Heteromyidae; genus Perognathus; species Perognathus longimembris. Next base: position 30,665 of record NW_025961195.1, on the reverse strand, counting down.
TATTTACTGAAAAACAGCTACCTACGCAGCATGTTCATGTCGTTCCTAAATGACCATTTATCTCTCTCCCGTAACCACAAATCAAATCAGATTCTTCGGAGGAGTTCCCAGTACATTATCCTTTCCCCTGTGTAATTACCTTAACAAGCTCCAGCTGTTTTCTCAGAATGTTTACTCCCTGATATACAGCTGCCTACCCCCTTCGTAAGTGCAGGTCCTAAATGAGCTTTTTTCTCTGTTCCCTCACCATAATCCAGATTCTTTTGGGGAGTTACCAGTACAGTAACCATACCAGGAAGTACTTAATTTATTAAGATACTGCTTTTCTTAATCTCAGTGGAGATATTTACTGATAAACAGCTACCTACGCAGCACGTACATGTCGTTCCTAAATGACCTTTTTCCTCTGTTCCCTCACCAAAATCCAGATTCTTTTGGGGAGTTACCAGTACAGTATCCATACCAGGAAGTACTTAATTTATTAAGCTACTGCTTTTCTTAATCTCAGTGGAGATATTTACTGATAAACAGCTACATATGCAGCATGTTCATGTCGTTCCTAAATGAGCTTTAATCTCTCTCCCCTCACCAAAATCAGATTCTTCTGAGGAGTTCCCAGTACATTATCCTTTCCCCTTTGTAATTACCTTAACAAGCTCCAGCTGTTTTTATTCTCAGAATGTTTACTCCCTGATATACAGCTTCCTACCCCCTTCGTAAGTGCAGGTCCTAAATGAGCTTTTTTCTCTGTTCCCTCACCACAATCCAGATTCTTTTGGGGAGTTACCAGTACAGTAACCATACCAGGAAGTACTTAATTTATTAAGCTACTGCTTTTCTTAATCTCAGTGGAGATATTTACTGATAAACAGCTACCTACGCAGCATATTCATGTCCTTCCTAAATGAGTTTTTATCTCTCTCCCCTCACCACAAATCAGATTCTTCTGAGGAGTTCCCAGTACATTATGCTTTCCCCTGTGTAATTACCTTAACAAGCTCCAGCTGTTTTTATTCTCAGAAGGTTTACTCCCTGATATACAGCTGCCTACCCCCTTCGTAAGTGCAGGTACTAAATGAGCTTTTTTCTCTGTTCCCTCACCAGAATCCAGATTCTTTTTGGGAGTTACCAGTACAGTAACCATACCAGGAAGTACTTAATTTATTAAGCTACTGCTTTTCTTAATCTCAGTGGAGATATTTACTGATAAACAGCTACCTACGCAGCATGTTCATGTCGTTCCTAAATGAGCTTTTATCTCTCTCCCCTCACCACAAATCAGATTCTTCTGAGGAGTTCCCAGTACATTATCCTTTCCCCTGTGTAATTACCTTAACAAGCTCCAGCTGTTTTTATTCTTAGAAGGTTTACTCCCTGACATACAGCTGCCTACCCCCTTCGTAATAGCAGGTCCTAAATGAGCTTTTTTCTCTGTTCCCTCACCACAATCCAGATTCTTTTGGGGAGTTATCAGTACAGTAACCATACCAGGAAGTACTTAATTTATTAAGCTACTGCTTTTCTTAATCTCAGTGGAGATATTTAGTGATATACAGCTACCTACGCAGCATGTTCAAGTCGTTCCTAAATGAGCTTTTTTCTCTGTTCCCTCACCACAATCCAGATTCTTTTGGGGAGGTACCAGTACAGTATCCATACCAGGAAGTACTTAATTTATTAAGCTACTGCTTTTCTTATTATCAGTGGATTTATTTACTGATAAACAGCTACGTATGCAGCATGTTCATGTCGTTCCTAAATGAGCATTTATCTCTCTCCCCTCACCACAAGTCAGATTCTTCTGAGGAGTTCCCAGTACATTATCCTTTCCCCTGTGTAATTACCTTAACAAGCTCCAGCTGTTTTTATTCTCAGAATCGATACTCCCAGATATACAGCTGCCTACCCCCTTCGTAAGTGCAGGTCCTAAATGAGCTTTTTTCTCTGTTCCCTCACCACAATCCAGATTCTTTTGGGGAGTTACCAGTACAGTAACCATACCAGGAAGTACTTAATTTATTAAGCTACTGCTTTTCTTAATCTCAGTGGATATATTTACCGAAAAACAGCTAGCTACGCAGCATATTCATGTACTTCCTAAATGAGTTTTTATCTCTCTCCCCTCACCACAAATCAGATTCTTCTGAGGAGTTCCCAGTACATTATCCTTTCCCCTGTGTAATTACCTTAACAAGCTCCAGCTGTTTTTATTCTCAGAAGGTTTACTCCCTGATATACTGCTGCCTACCCCCTTCGTAAGTGCAGGTACTAAATGAGCTTTTTTCTCTGTTCCCTCACCAGAATCCAGATTCTTTTTGGGAGTTACCAGTACAGTAACCATACCAGGAAGTACTTAATTTATTAAGCTACTGCTTTTCTTAATCTCAGTGGAGATATTTACTGATAAATAGCTACCTACGCAGCATGTTCATGTCGTTCCTAAATGAGCTTTTTTCTCTCTCCCCTTACCACAAATCAGATTCTTCTGAGGAGTTCCCAGTACATTATCCTTTCCCCTGTGTAATTAACTTAACAAGCTCCAGCTGTTTTTATTCTTAGAAGGTTTACTCCCTGACATACAGCTGCCTACCCCCTTCGTAATAGCAGGTCCTAAATGAGCTTTTTTCTCTGTTCCCTCACCACAATCCAGATTCTTTTGGGGAGTTAACAGTACAGTAACCTTAAAAGGAAGTACTTAATTTATTAAGCTACTGCTTTTCTTAATCTCAGTGGAGATATTTACTGATAAACAGCTACCTACGCAGCATGTTCATGTCGTTCCTAAATGACCTTTTTTCTCTGTTCCCTCACCACAATCCAGATTCTTTTGGGGAGTTACCAATACAGTAACCATACCAGGAAGTACTTAATTTATTAAGCTACTGCTTTTCTTAATCTCAGTGGAGATATTTACTGATAAACAGCTACCTACGTAGCATGTTCATGTCGTTCCTAAATGAGCTTTTATCTCTCTCCCCTCATCACAAATCAGATTCTTCTGAGGAGTTCCCAGTACATTATCCTTTACCCTATGTAATTACCTTAACAAGCTCCAGCTGTTTTTATTCTCAGAAGGTTTACTCCCTGATATACAACTGCCTACCCCCTTCGTAAGTGCAGGTCCTAAATGAGCTTTTTTCTCTGTTCCCTCACCACAATCCAGATTCTTTTGGGGAGTTACCAGTACAGTAACCATACCAGGAAGTACTTAATTTATTAAGCTACTGCTTTTCTTAATCTCAGTGGATATATTTACCGAAAAACAGCTAGCTACGCAGCATATTCATGTACTTCCTAAATGAGTTTTTATCTCTCTCCCCTCACCACAAATCAGATTCTTCTGAGGAGTTCCCAGTACATTATCCTTTCCCCTGTGTAATTACCTTAACAAGCTCCAGCTGTTTTTATTCTCAGAAGGTTTACTCCCTGATATACTGCTGCCTACCCCCTTCGTAAGTGCAGGTACTAAATGAGCTTTTTTCTCTGTTCCCTCACCAGAATCCAGATTCTTTTTGGGAGTTACCAGTACAGTAACCATACCAGGAAGTACTTAATTTATTAAGCTACTGCTTTTCTTAATCTCAGTGGAGATATTTACTGATAAATAGCTACCTACGCAGCATGTTCATGTCGTTCCTAAATGAGCTTTTTTCTCTCTCCCCTTACCACAAATCAGATTCTTCTGAGGAGTTCCCAGTACATTATCCTTTCCCCTGTGTAATTAACTTAACAAGCTCCAGCTGTTTTTATTCTTAGAAGGTTTACTCCCTGACATACAGCTGCCTACCCCCTTCGTAATAGCAGGTCCTAAATGAGCTTTTTTCTCTGTTCCCTCACCACAATCCAGATTCTTTTGGGGAGTTAACAGTACAGTAACCTTAAAAGGAAGTACTTAATTTATTAAGCTACTGCTTTTCTTAATCTCAGTGGAGATATTTACTGATAAACAGCTACCTACGCAGCATGTTCATGTCGTTCCTAAATGAGCTTTTTTCTCTGTTCCCTCACCACAATCCAGATTGTTTTGGGGAGTTATCAGTACAGTAAGCATACCAGGAAGTACTTAATTTATTAAGCTACTGCTTTTCTTAATCTCAGTGGAGATATTTACTGATAAACAGCTACGTATGCAGCATGTTCATGTAGTTCCTAAATGAGCTTTTATCTCTCTCCCCTCACCACAAATCAGATTCTTCTGAGGAGTTCCCAGTACATTATCCTTTCCCTTGTGTAATTACCTTAACAAGCTCCAGCTGTTTTTATTCTCAGAAGGTTTACTCCCTGGTATACAGCTGCCTACCTCCTTCATAAGTGCCGGTCCTAAATGAGCTTTTTTCTCTGTTCCCTCACCACAATCCAGATTCTTATGGGGAGTTACCAGTATATTATCCATACAAGGAAGTACTTAATTTATTAAGCTACTGCTTTTCTTATCTCAGTAGAGATATTTACTGATAAACAGCTACCTACGTAGCATGTTCATGTCGTTCCTAAATGAGCTTTTATCTCTCTCCCCTCATCACAAATCAGATTCTTCTGAGGAGTTCCCAGTACATTATCCTTTACCCTATGTAATTACCTTAACAAGCTCCAGCTGTTTTTATTCTCAGAAGGTTTACTCCCTGATATACAACTGCCTACCCACTTCGTAAGTGCAGGTCCTAAATGAGCTTTTTTCTCTGTTCCCTCACCACAATCCAGATTCTTTTGGGGAGTTACCAGTACAGTAACCATACCAGGAAGTACTTAATTTATTAAGCTACTGCTTTTCTTAATCTCAGTGGAGATATTTACTGAAAAACAGCTACCTACGCAGCATGTTCATGTCGTTCCTAAATGACCATTTATCTCTCTCCCGTAACCACAAATCAAATCAGATTCTTCTGAGGAGTTCCCAGTACATTATCCTTTCCCCTGTGTAATTACCTTAACAAGCTCCAGCTGTTTTCTCAGAATGTTTACTCCCTGATATACAACTGCCTACCCCCTTCGTAAGTGCAGGTCCTAAATGAGCTTTTTTCTCTGTTCCCTCACCACAATCCAGATTCTTTTGTGGAGTTACCAGTACAGTAACCATACAAGGAAGTACTTAATTTATTAAGCTACTGCTTTTCTTAATCTCAGTGGAGATATTTACTGATAAACAGCTACCTATGCAGCATGTTCATGTTGTTCCTCAATGAGCTTTTATCTCTCTCCCCTCACCACAAATCAGATTCTTCTGAGGAGTTCCCAGTACATTATCCTTTCCCCTGTGTAATTACCTTAACAAGCTCCACCTGTTGTTATTCTCAGAAGGTTTACTCCCTGATATACAGATGCCTGCCCCCTTCGTAAATGCAGGTCCTAAATCAGCTTTTTTCTCTGTTCCCTCACCACAATCCAGATTCTTTTGGGGAGTTACCAGTACAGTAACCTTAAAAGGAAGTACTTAATTTATTAAGCTACTGCTTTTCTTAATCTCAGTGGAGATATTTACTGATAAACAGCTACCTACGCAGCATGTTCATGTCGTTCCTAAATGAGCTTTATTCTCTGTTCCCTCACCACAATCCAGATTGTTTTGGGGAGTTATCAGTACAGTAAGCATACCAGGAAGTACTTAATTTATTAAGCTACTGCTTTTCTTAATCTCAGTGGAGATATTTACTGATAAACAGCTACGTATGCAGCATTTTCATGTAGTTCCTAAATGAGCTTTTATCTCTCTCCCCTCACCACAAATCAGATTCTTCTGAGGAGTTCCCAGTACATTATCCTTTCCCTTGTGTAATTACCTTAACAAGCTCCAGCTGTTTTTATTCTCAAAAGGTTTACTCCCTGATATACAGCTGCCTACCTCCTTCATAAGTGCCGGTCCTAAATGAGCTTTTTTCTCTGTTCCCTCACCACAATCCAGATTCTTATGGGGAGTTACCAGTATATTATCCATACCAGGAAGTACTTAATTTATTAAGCTACTGCTTTTCTTATCTCAGTAGAGATATTTACTGATAAACAGCTACGTATGCAGCATGTTCATGTCGTTCCTAAATGAGCTTTTGTCTCTCTCCCCTCACCACGAATCAGATTCTTCTGAGGAGTTCCCAGTACATTATCCTTTCCCCTGTGTAATTACCTTAACAAGCTCCAGCTGTTTTAGTCCTCAGAAGTTTTACTCCCTGATATACAACTGCCTACCCCCTTCGTAAGTGCAGGTCCTAAATGAGCTTTTTTCTCTGTTCTCTCACCACAATCCAGATTCTTTTGGGGAGTTACCAGTACAGTAACCATACCAGGAAGTACTTAATTTATTAAGCTACTGCTTTTCTTAATCTCCGTGGAGATATTTACTGAAAAACAGCTACCTACGCTGCATGTTCATGTCGTTCCTAAATGACCATTTATCTCTCTCCCGTAACCACAAATCAAATCAGATTCTTCTGAGGAGTTCCCAGTACATTATCCTTTCCCCTGTGTAATTACCTTAACAAGCTCCAGCTGTTTTTATTCTCAGAAGGTTTACTCCCTGATATACAGCTGCCTACCCCCTTCGTAAGTGCAGGTCCTAAATGAGCTTTTTTCTCTGTTCCCTCACCAGAATCCAGATTCTTTTGGGGAGTTACCAGTACAGTAACCATACCAGGAAGTACTTAATTTATTAAGCTACTGCTTTTCTTAATCTCAGTGGAGATATTTACTGATAAACAGCTACCTACACAGCATGTTCATGTCGTTCCTAAATGAGCTTTTATCTCTCTCCCCTCACCACAAATCAGAGTCTTCTGAGGAGTTCCCAGTACATTATCCTTTCCCCTGTGTAATTACCTTAACAAGCTCCAGCTGTTTTTATTCTTAGAAGGTTTACTCCCTGACATACAGCTGCCTACCCCCTTCGTAATTGCAGGTCCTAAGTGAGCTTTTTTCTCTGTTCCCTCACCACAATCCAGATTCTTTGGGGAGTTACCAGTACAGTAACCATACCAGGAAGTACTTAATTTATTAAGCTACTGCTTTTCTTAATCTCAGTGGAGATATTTACTGATAAACAGCTACCTACGTAGCATGTTCATGTCGTTCCTAAATGAGCTTTTATCTCTCTCCCCTCATCACAAATCAGATTCTTCTGAGGAGTTCCCAGTACATTATCCTTTACCCTATGTAATTACCTTAACAAGCTCCAGCTGTTTTTATTCTCAGAAGGTTTACTCCCTGCTATACAACTGCCTACCCCCTTCGTAAGTGCAGGTCCTAAATGAGCTTTTTTCTCTGTTCCCTCACCACAATCCAGATTCTTTTGGGGAGTTACCAGTACAGGAACCATACCAGGAAGTACTTAATTTATTAAGCTACTGCTTTTCTTAATCTCAGTGGAGATATTTACTGAAAAACAGGTACCTACGCAGCATGTTCATGTCGTTCCTAAATGACCATTTATCTCTCTCCCGTAACCACAAATCAAATCAGATTCTTCTGAGGAGTTCCCAGTACATTATCCTTTCCCCTGTGTAATTACCTTAACAAACTCCAGCTGTTTTCTCAGAATGTTTACTCCCTGATATACAGCTGCCTACCCCCTTCGTAAGTGCAGGTCCTAAATGAGCTTTTTTCTCTGTTCCCTTACCACAATCCAGATTCATTTGGGGAGTTACCAGTACAGTAACCATACCAGGAAGTACTTAATTTATTAAGATACTGCTTTTCTTAATCTCAGTGGAGATATTTACTGATAAACAGCTACCTACGCAGCACGTTCATGTCGTTCCTAAATGAGCTTTTTTCTCTGTTCCCTCACCACAATCCAGATTCTTTTGGGGAGTTACCAGTACAGTATCCATACCAGGAAGTACTTAATTTATTAAGCTACTGCTTTTCTTAATCTCAGTGCAGATATTTACTGATAAACAGCTACATATGCAGCATGTTCATGTCGTTCCTAAATGAGCTTTAATCTCTCTCCCCTCACCACAAATCAGATTCTTCTGAGGAATTCCCAGTACATTATCCTTTCCCCTGTGTAATTACCTTAACAAGCTCCAGCTTTTTTTATTCTCAGAAGGTTTCCTCCCTGTTTTACAGCTGCCTACCCTTTGTAAGTGCAGGTCCTAAATGAGCTTTTTTCTCTGTTCCCTCACCACAATCCAGATTCTTTTGGGGAGTTACCAGTACAGTAACCATACCAGGAAGTAATTAATTGATTAAGCTACTGCTTTTCTTAATCTCAAGGGATTTATTTACTGATAAACAGCTACCTATGCAGCATGTTCATGTCGTTCCTAAATGAGCTTTTATCTCTCTCCCGTCACCACAAATCTAATGAGATTCTTCTGAGGAGTTCCAAGTACATTATCCTTTCCCCTGTGTAATTACCTTAACAAGCTCCAGCTGTTTTTATTCTCAGAATTTTTACTCCCTGATATACAGCTGCCTACCCCCTTCGTAAGTGCAGGTCCTAAATGAGCTTTTTTCTCTGTTCCCTCACCACAATCCAGATTCTTTTGGGGAGTTACCAGTACAGTAACCATACCAGGAAGTGCTTAATTTATTAAGCTACTGATTTTCTTAATCTCAGTGGAGATATTTACTGATAAACAGCTACCTACGCAGCATGTTCATGTCGTTCCTAAATGAGCTTTTATCTCTCTCCCCTCACCACAAATCAGATTCTTCTGAGGAGTTCCCAGTACATTATACTTTCCCCTGTGTAATTACCTTAACAAGCTCCAGCTGTTTTTATTCTCAGAAGGTTTACTCCCTGATATACAGCTGCCTACCCCCTTCGTAAGTGCAGGTCCTAAATGAGATTTTTTTTCTGTTCCCTCACCACAATCCAGATTCTTTTGTGGAGTTACCAGTACAGTAACCATACCAGAAAGTACTTAATTTATTAAGCTACTGCTTTTCTTAATCTCAGTGGAGATATTTACTGATAAACAGCTACCTACGCAGCATGTTCATGTCGTTCCTAAATGAGCTTTTTTCTCTGTTACCTCACTACAATCCAGATTCTTTTGGGGAGTTAACAGTACAGTAACCATACCAGGAAGTAGTTAATTTATTAAGCTACTGCTTTTCTTAATCTCAGTGGAGATATTTACTGATAAACAGCTACCTACGCAGCATGTTCATGTCGTTCCTAAATGAGCTTTTATCTGTCTCCCCTCACCACAAATCAGATTCTTCTGAGGAGTTCCCAGTACATTTTCCATTCCCATGTGTAATTACCTTAACAAGTTCCAGCTTTTTTTATTCTCAGAAGGTTTACTCCCTGATATACAGCTGCCTAAACCCTTCGTAAGTGCAGGTCTTAATGAGCTTTTTTCTCTGTTCCCTCACCACAATCCAGATTCTTTTGGGGAGTTATCAGTACAGTAAGCATACCAGGAAGTACTTAATTTATTAAGCTACTGCTTTTCTTAATCTCAGTGGAGATATTTACTGATAAACAGCTACGTACGCAGCATGTTCATGTCGTTCCTAAATGAGCTTTTATCTCTCTACCCTCACCACAAATCAGATTCTTCTGAGGAGTTCCCAGTACATTATCCTTTCCCCTGTGTCATTACCTTAACAAGCTCCAGCTGTTTTTATTATGAGAAGGTTTACTCAATGATATACAGCTGCCTACCCCCTTCGTAAGTGCAGGTCCTTAATGAGCTTCTTTCTCTGTTCCCTCACCACATTCCAGATTTGTTTGGGGAGTTTCCAGTACAGTAACCATACCAGGAAGTACTTAATTTATTAAGCTACTGCTTTTCTTAATCTCAGTGGAGATATTTATTGATAAACAGCTACCTACGCAGCATGTTCATGTCGTTCCTAAATGAGCTTTTTTCTCTGTTCCCTCACCACAATCCAGATTCTTTTGGGGAGTTACCAGTACAGTATCCATACCAGGAAGTACTTAATTTATTAAGCTACTGCTTTTCTTAATCTCAGTGGAGATATTTACTGATAAACAGCTACCTACGCAGCATGTTCATGTCGTTCCTAAATGAGCATTTATCTCTCTCCCCTCACCACAAATCAGATTCTTCTGAGGAGTTCCCAGTACATTATCCTTTCCCCTGTGTAATTACCTTAACAAGCTCCAGCTGTTTTTTATTATCAGAAGGTTTACTCCCTGATATATAGCTGCCTACCCCCTTCGTAAGTGCAGGTCCTAAATGAGCTTTTTTCTCTGTTCCCTCACCACAATCCAGATTCATTTGGGGAGTTACCAGTAAAGTAACCATACCAGGAAGTACTTAATTTATTAAGCTACTGCTTTTCTTAATCTCAGTGGAGATATTTACTGATAAACACCTACCTACGCAGCATGTTCATGTCGTTCCTAAATGAGCTTTTATCTCTCTCCCCTCACCACAAATCAGATTCTTCTGAGGATTTCCCAGTACATTATACTTTCCCCTGTGTAATTACCTTAACAAGCTCCAACTGTTTTTATTCCAGAAGGGATACTCCCTGATATACAGCTGCCTACCACCTTCGTAAGTGCAGGTCCTATATGAGCTTTTTTCTCTGTTCCCTCACCACAATCCAGATTCTTTTGGGGAGTTACCAGTACAGAATCCATACCAGGAAGTACTTAATTTATTAAGCTACTGCTTTTCTTAATCTCAGTGGAGATATTTACTGATAAACAGCTAACTACGCAGCATGTTCATGTCGTTCCTAAATGAGCTTTTTTCTCTGTTCCCTCACCACAATCCAGATTCTTTTGGGGAGTTACCAGTACAGTATCCATACCGGGAAGTACTTAATTTATTAAGCTACTGCTTTTCTTAATCTCAGTGGAGATATTTACTGATAAACAGCTAGCTACGCAGCATGTTCATGTCGTTCCTAAATTAGCTTTTATCTCTCTCCCCTCACCACAAATCAGATTCTTGTGAGGAGTTCCCAGTACATTATCCTTTCCCCTGTGTAATTACCTTAACAAGCTCCAGCTGTTTTTATTCTCAGAAGGTTTACTCCCTGATATACAGCTGCCTACCCCCTTCGTAAGTGCAGGTCCTAAATGAGCTTTTTTCTCTGTTCCCTTACCACTATCCAGATTCTTTTGGGGAGTTACCAGTACAGTACCCATACCAGGAAGTACTTAATTTATTAAGCTACTGCTTTTCTTAATCTCAGTGGAGATATTTACTGATAAACAGCTACCTACGCAGCATGTTCATGTCGTTCCTAAATGAGCTTTTATCTCTCTCCCCTCACCACAAATCAGATTCTTCTGAGGAGTTCCCAGTACATTATCCTTTCCCCTGTGTACTTAGCTTAACAAGATCCAGCTGTTTTTATTCTCAGAAGGTTTACTCCCTGATATACAGCTGCCTACCCCCTTCGTAAGTGCAGGTCCTAAGTGAGCTTTTTTCTCTGTTCCCTCACCACAATCCAGATTCTTTTGGGGAGTAAACAGTACAGTAACCATACCAGAAAATACTTAATTTATTAAGCTACTGCTTTTCTTAATCTCAGTGGAGATATTTACTGATAAACATCTACCTACGCAGCATGTTCATGTCGTTAATAAATGAGCTTTTATCTCTCTCCCCTCACCACAAATCAGATTCTTCTGAGGAGTTCCCAGTACATTATCCATTCCCCTGTGTAATTACCTTAACAAGTTCCAGCTTTTTTATTCTCAGAAGGTTTACTCCCTGATATACAGCTGCCTAAACCCTTCGTAAGTGCAGGTCATTAATGAGCTTTTTTCTCTGTTCCTTCACCACAATCCAGATTCTTTTGGGGAGTTATCAGTACAGTAACCATACCAGGAAGTACTTAATTTATTAAGCTACTGCTTTTCTTAATATCAGTGGAGATATTTACTGATAAACAGCTACATACGCAGCATGTTCATGTCGTTCCTAAATGAGATTTATCTCTCTCCCCTCACCAGAAATCAGATTCTTCTGAGGAGTTCCCAGTACATTATCCTTTCCCCTGTGTAATTACCTTAACAAGCTCCAGCTGTTTTTATTCTCAAAATGTTTACTCCCTGATATACAGCTGCCTACCCCCTTCGTAAGTGCAGGTCTTAAATGAGCGTTTTTCTCTGTTCCCTCACCACAATCCAGATTCTTTTGGGGAGTTACCAGTACAGTAACCATAGCAGGAAGTACTTAATTTATTAAGCTACTGCTTTTCTTAATCTCAGTGGAGATATTTACTGATAAACACCTACCTACACAGCATGTTCATGTCGTTCCTAAATGAGCTTTTATCTCTCTCCCCTCACCAGAAATCAGATTCTTCTGAGGAGTTCCCAGTACATTATCCTTTCCCATGTGTAATTACCTTAACAAGCTCCAGCTGTTTTTATTCTCAGAAGATTTACTCGCTGACATACAGCTGCCTAACCCTTTCGTAAGTGCAGGTCCTAAATGAGCTTTTTTCTCTGTTCCCTCACCACAATCCAGATTCTTTTGGGGAGTTACCAGTACAGTAACCATACCAGGAAGTACTTAATTTATTAAGCTACTGCTTTTCTTAATCTCAGTGGAGATATTTACTGATAAACAGCTACGTACGCAGCATGTTCATGTCGTTCCTAAATGAGCTTTTATCTCTCTCCCCTCACCACAAATCAGATTCTTCTGAGGAGTTCCCAGTACATTATCCTTTCCCCTGTGTAAATACCGTAACAAGCCCCAGCTGTTTTTATTCTCAGAAGGTTTACTCCCTGATATACAGGTGCCTAACCCCTTCGTAAGTGCAGGTCCTAAATGAGCTTTTTTCTCTGTTCCTTCACCAAAATCCAGATTCTTTTGGGGAGTTACCTGTACAGTAACCATACCAGGAAGTACTTAATTTATTAAGCTACTGCTTTTCTTAATCTCAGTGGAGATATTTACTGATAAACAGCTACGTATGCAGCATGTTCATGTGGTTCTTAAATGAGCTTTTATCTCTCTCCCCTCACCAAAAATCAGATGCTTCTGAGGAGTTCCCAGTACATTATCCTTTCCCTTGTGTAATTACCTTAACAAGCTCCAGCTGTTTTTATTCTCAGAAGCGATACTCCCTGATATACAGCTGCCTACCCCTTTCGTAAGTGCAGGTACTAAATGAGCTTTTTTCTCTGTTCCCTCACCACAATCCAGGTTCTTTTGGGGAGTTACCAGTACAGTAACCATACCAGGAAGTACTTAATTTATTAAGCTACTGCTTTTCTTAATCTCAGTGGAGATATTTACTGATTAACAACTACCTACGCAGCATGTTCATGTCGTTCCTAAATGAGCTTTTTTCTCTGTTCCCTCACCACAATCCAGATTATTTTGGGGAGTTACCAGTACAGTAACCATACCAGGAAGTACTTAATTTATTAAGCTACTGCTTTTCTTAATCTCAGTGGAGATATTTACTGATATACAGCTACGTACGCAGCATGATAATGTCGTTCCTAAATGAGCTTTTATCTCTCTCCCCTCACCACAAATCAGATTCTTCTGAGGAGTTCCCAGAACATTATCCTTTCCCCTGTGTAATTACCTTAACAAGCTCCAGCTGTTTTTATTCTCAGAAGCGATACTCCCTGATATACAGCTGCCTAACCCCTTCGTAAGTGCAGGTCCTAAATGAGCTTTTTTCTCTGTACCCTCACCACAATCCAGATTCTTTTGGGGAGTTACCAGTACAGTAACCATACCAGGAAGTACTTAATTTATTAACCTACTGCTTTTCTTAATCTCAGTGGAAATATTTACTGATAAACAGCTACCTACGCAGCATGTTCATGTCGTTCCTAAATGAGCCCTTTTCTCTGTTCCCTCACCACAATCCAGATTCTTTTGGGGAGTTACCAGTACAGTAACCATACCAGGAAGTACTTAATTTATTAAGCTACTGCTTTTCTTAATCTCAGTGGAGATATTTACTGATAAACAGCTACGTATGCAGTATGTTCATGTCGTTCCTAAATGAGCTTTAATCTTTCTCCCCTCACCACAAATCAGATTCTTCTGAGGAGTTCCCAGTACATTATCCTTTCCCCTGTGTAATTACCTTAACAAGCTCCAGCTGTTTTTATTCTCAGAAGCGATACTCCCTGATATACAGCTGCCTACCCCCTTCGTAAGTGCAGGTACTAAATGAGCTTTTTTCTCTGTTCTCTCACCACAATCCAGGTTCTATGGGGAGTTACCAGTACAGTAACCATACCAGGAAGTACTTAATTTATTAAGCAAATGCTTTTCTTAATGTCAGTGGAGATATTTACTGATAAACAGCTACCTACGCAGAACGTTCATGTCGTTAATAAATGAGCTTTTATCTCTCTCCCCTCACAAAAAATCAGATTCTTCTGAGGAGTTCCCAGTACATTATCCTTTCACCTGTGTAATTACCTTAACAAGCTCCAGCTGTTTTCATTCTCATAAGGTTTACTCCCTGATATACAGCTGCCTACCCCCTTCGTAATTGCAGGTCCTAAATGAGCTTTTTTCTCTGTTCCCTCACCACAATCCAGATTCTTTTGGGGAGTTACCAGTACAGTAACCATACCAGGAAGTACTTAATTTATTAAGCTACTGCTTTTCTTAATCTCAGTGGAGATATTTACTGATAAACAGCTACCTACGCAGCATGTTCATGTCGTTCCTAAATGAGCTTTTATCTCTCTCCCCTCACCACAAATCAGATTCTTCTGAGGAGTTCCCAGTACATTATCCTTTCCCCTGTGTACTTAGCTTAACAAGATCCAGCTGTTTTTATTCTCAGAAGGTTTACTCCCTGATATACAGCTGCCTACCCCCTTCGTAAGTGCAGGTCCTAAATGAGCTTTTTTCTCTGTTCCCTCACCACATCCAGATTCTTTTGGGGAGGTACCAGTACAGTAACCATACCAGGAAGTATTTAATTTATTAAGCTACTGCTTTTCTTAATCTCAGTGGAGATATTTACTGATAAACAGCTACGTACGCAGCATGATCATGTCGGTCCTAAATGAGCTTTTATCTCTCTCCCCTCAGCACAAATCAGATTCTTCTGAGGAGTTCCCAGTACATTATCCTTTCCCCTGTGTAATTACCTTAACAAGCTCCAGCTGTTTTTATTCTCAGAAGGTTTACTCCCTGATATACAGCTGCCTACCCCCTTCGTAAGTGCAGGTCCTAAATGAGCTTTTTTCTCTGTTCCCTCACCACAATCCAGATTCTTTTGGGGAGTTAACAGTACAGTAACCATACCAGGAAGTACTTAATTTATTAAGCTACTGCTTTACTTAATCTCAGTGGAGATATTTACTGATAAACATCTACCTACGCAGCATGTTCATGTCGTTCCTAAATGAGCTTTTATCTCTCTCCCCTCACCACAAATCAGATTCTTCTGAGGAGTTCCCAGTACATTATCCTTTCCCCTGTGTAATTACCTTAACAAGCTCCAGCTGTTTTTATTATGAGAAGGTTTACTCCCTGATATACAGCTGCCTACCCCCTTCTTAGTGCAGGTCCTAAATGAGCTTTTTTCTCTGTTCCCTCACCACATTCCAGATTCTTTTGGGGAGTTACCAGTACAGTAACCATACCAGGAAGTACTTAATTTATTAAGCTACTGCTTTTCTTAATCTCAGTTTAGATATTTACTGATAAACAGCTACCTACGCAGCATGTTCATGTCGTTCCTAAATGAGCTTTTTTCTCTGTTCCCTCACCAAAATCCAGATTCATTTGGGGAGTTACCAGTACAGTATCCATACCAGGAAGTACTTAATTTATTAAGCTACTTCTTTTCTTAATATCAGTGGAGATATTTACTGATAAACAGCTACGTATGCAGCATGTTCATGTCGTTCCTAAATGAGCTTTTATCTCTCTCCCCTCACCACAAATCAGATTCTTCTGAGGAGTTCCCAGTACATTATCCTTTCCCTTGTGTAATTACCTTAACAAGCTCCAGCTGTTTTTATTCTCAGAAGGTTTACTCCCTGATATACAGCTGCCTACCCCCTTCGTAAGTGCCGGTCCTAAATGAGCTTTTTTCTCTGTTCCCTCACCACAATCCAGATTCTTATGGGGAGTTACCAGTACAATATCCATACCAGGAAGTACTCAATTTATTAAGCTACTGCTTTTCTTAATCTCAGTAGAGATATTTACTGATAAACATGTACGTATGCCGCATGTTCATGTCGTTCCTAAATTAGCTTTTATCTCTCTCCACTCACCACAAATCAGATTCTTCTGAGGAGTTCCCAGTACATTATCCTTTCCCCTGTGTAATTACCTTAACAAGCTCCAGCTGTTTTTATTCTCAGAATCGATACTCCCTCATATACAGCTGCCTACCCCCTTCGTAATTGCAGGTCTTAAATGAGCTTTTTTCTCTGTTCCCTCACCACAATCCAGATTCCTTTGGGGAGTTACCAGTACAGTAACCATACCAGGAAGTACTTAATTTATTAAGCTACTGCTTTTCTTAATCTCAGTGGAGATATTTACTGATAAACAGCTACCTACGCAGCATGTTCTTGTCGTTCTTAAATGAGTTTCTATCTCTCTCCCCTCACCACAAATCAGATTCTTCTGAGGAGTTTCCAGTACATTATCCTTTCCCCTGTGTAATTACCTTAACAAGCTCCAGGTGTTTTTATTCTCAGAAGGTTTACTCCCTGATATACAGCTGCCTACCCCCTTCGTAACTGCAGGTCCTAAATGAGCTTTTTTCTCTGTTCCCTCACCACAATCCAGATTCTTTTGGGGAGTTACCAGTACAGTAACCATACCAGGAAGTACTTAATTTATTAAGCTACTGCTTTTCTTAATCTCAGTGGAGATATTTACTGATAAACAGCTACCTAAGCAGCATGTTACTGTCGTTCCTAAATGAGCTTTTATCTCTCTCCCTCACCACAAATCAGATTCTTCTGAGGAGTTCCCAGTACATTATCCTTTCCCGTGTGTAATTACCTTAACAAGCTCCAGCTGTTTTTATTCTCAGAAGGTTTACTCCCTGATATACAGCTGCCTAACCCCTTCGTAAGTGCAGGTCCTAAATCAGCTTTTTTCTCTGTTCCCTCACCACAATCCAGATTCTTTTGGGGAGTTACCAGTAAAGTAACCATAACAGGAAGTACTTAATTTATTAATCTACTGCTTTTCTTAATCTCAGTGGAGATATTTACTGATAAACAGCTACCTACGCAGCATGTTCATGTCGTTCCTAAATGAGCTTTTATCTCTCTCCCCGCACCACAAATCAGATTCTTCTGAGGAGTTCCCAGTACATTACCCGTTCCCCTGTGTAATTACCTTAACAAGCTCCAGCTGTTTTTATTCTCAGAAGGTTTACTCCCTGATATACAGCTGCCTACCCCCTTCGTAAGTGCAGGTCCTAAATGAGCTTTTTTCTCTGTTCCCTCACCACAATACAGATTCTTTTGGGGAGTTACCAGTACAGAAACCATTCCAGGAAGTACTTAATTTATTAAGCTACTGCTTTTCTTAATCTCAGTGAAGATATTTACTGATAAACAGCTACGTATGCAGCATGTTCATGTCGTTCCTAAATGAGCTTTTATCTCTCTCCCCTCACCACACATCAGATTCTTCTGAGGAGTTCCCAGTACATTATCCTTTACCCTGTGTAATTACCTTAACAAGCTCCAGCTGTTTTTATTCTCAGAAGGTTTACTCCCTGATATACAGCTGCCTACACTCTTCGTAAGTGCAGGTCCTAAATGAGCTTTTTTCTCTGTTCCCTAACCACAATCTAGATTCTTTTGGGGAGTTACCAGTACAGTAAACATACCAGGAAGTACTTAATTTATTAAGCTACTGCTTTTCTTAATCTCAGTGGAGATATTTACTGATATACAGCTACCTACGCAGCATGTTCATGTCGTTCCTAAATGAGCTTTTTTCTCTGTTCCCACACCACAATCCAGACTCTTTTGGGGAGGTACCAGTACAGTATCCATACCGGGAAGTACTTAATTTATTAAGCTACTGCTTTTCTTAATCTCAGTGGAGATATTTACTAATAAACAGCTACGTATGCAGCATGTTCATGTCGTTCCTAAATGAGCTTTTATCTCTCTCCCCTCACCACAAATCAGATTCTTCTGAGGATTTCCCAGTACATTATCCTTTCCCCTGTGTAATTACCTTAACAAGCTCCAGCTGTTTTTATTGTCAGAATCGATACTCCCTGATATACAGCTGCCTACCCCGTTTGTAAGTGCAGCTCATATATGAGCTTTTTTTCTGTTCCCTCACCACAATCCAGATTCTTTTGGGTAATTACCAGTACAGTAACCATACCAGGAAGTACTTAATTTATTAAGCTACTGCTTTTCTTAATCGCAGTGGAGATATTTACTGATAAACAGCTACGTATGCAGCATGTTCATGTCGTTCCTAAATGAGCTTTTATCTCTCTCCCCTCACCACAAATCAGATTCTTCTGAGGAGTTCCCAGTACATTATCCTTTCCCCTGTGTAATTACCTTAACAAGCTCCAGCTGTTTTTATTCTCAGAAGGTTTACTCCCTGATATACAGCTGCCTAACCCCTTCGTAAGTGCAGGTCCTAAATGAGCTATTTTCTCTGTTCCCTCACCACAATCCAGATTCTTTTGGGGAGTTACCAGTACAGTAACCATACCAGGAAGTACTTAATTTATTAAGCTACTGCTTTTCTTAATCTCAGTGGAGATATTTAGTGATAAACAGCTACCTCAGCAGCATGTTCCTGTCGTTCCTAAATGAGCTTTTATCTCTCTCCCTCACCACAAATCAGATTCTTCTGAGGAGTTCCCAGTACATTATGCTTTACCCTGTGTAATTACCTTAACAAGCTCCAGCTGTTTTTATTCTCAGAATGTTTACTCCCTGATATACAGCTGCCTACCCCTTCGTACGTGCAGGTCCTAAATGAGCTTTTTTCTCTGTTCCCTAACCACAATCTAGATTCTTTTGGGGAGTTACCAGTACAGTAACCATACCAGGAAGTACTTAATTTATTAAGCTACTGCTTTTCTTAATCTCAGTGGAGATATTTACTGATAAACAGCTACCTACGCAGCATGTTCATGTCGTTCCTAAATGAGCTTTTATCTCTCTCCCCTCACCACAAATCAGATTCTTCTGAGGAGTTCCCAGTACATTATCCTTTCCCCTGTGTAATTACATTAACAAGCTCCAGCTGTTTTTATTCTCAGAAGGTTTACTCCCTGATATACAGCTGCCTACCCCCTTCGTAAGTGCAGGTCCTAAATGAGCTTTTTTCTCTGTTCCCTCACCACAATCCAGATTCTTTTGGGGAGTTAGCAGTATAGTAACCATACCAGGAAGTACTTAATTTATTAAGTTACTGCTTTTCTTAAACTCAGTGGAGATATTTACTGATAAACAGCTACCTATGCAGCATGTTCATGTCGTTCCTAAATGAGCTTTTATCTCTCTCCCCTCACCACAAATCAGATTCTTCTGAGGAGTTCCCAGTACATTATCCTTTCCCCTGTAATTACCTTAACAAGCTCCAGCTGTTTTTATTCTCAGAAGGTTTACTCCCTGATATACAGCTGCCTACCCCCTTCGTAAGTGCAGGTCCTAAATGAGCTTTTTTCTCTGTTCCCTCACCACAATCCAGATTCTTATGGGGAGTTACCAGTACAGTAACCATACCAGGAAGTACTTAATTTATTAAGCTACTGCTTTTCTTAATCTCAGTGGAGATATTTAGTGATAAACAGCTACCTAAGCAGCATGTTCCTGTCGTTCCTAAATGAGCTTTTATCTCTCTCTCTCACCACAAATCAGATTCTTCTGAGGAGTTCCCAGTACATTATCCTTTCCCCTGTGTAATTACCTTAACAAGCTCCAGCTGTTTTTATTCTCAGAAGGTTTACTCCCTGATATACAGCTGCCTAACCACTTCGTAAGTGCAGGTCCTAAATCAGCTTTTTTCTCTGTTCCCTCACCACAATCCAGATTCTTTTGGGGAGTTACCAGTAAAGTAACCATAACAGGAAGTACTTAATTTATTAAGCTACTGCTTTTCTTAATCTCAGTGGAGATATTTACTGATAAACAGCTACCTACGCAGCATGTTCATGTCGTTCCTAAATGAGCTTTTATCTCTCTCCCCTCACCACAAATCAGATTCTTCTGAGGAGTTCCCAGTACATTACCCTTTCCCCTGTGTAATTACCTTAACAAGCTCCAGCTGTTTTTATTCTCAGAAGGTTTACTCCCTGATATACAGCTGCCTACCCCCTTCGTAAGTGCAGGTCCTAAATGAGCTTTTTTCTCTGTTCCCTCACCACAATACAGATTCTTTTGGGGAGTTACCAGTACAGAAACCATTCCAGGAAGTACTTAATTTATTAAGCTACTGCTTTTCTTAATCTCAGTATAGATATTTACTGATAAACAGCTACGTATGCAGCATGTTCATGTCGTTCCTAAATGAGCTTTTATCTCTCTCCCCTCACCACAAATCAGATTCTTCTGAGGAGTTCCCAGTACATTATCCTTTCCCCTGTGTAATTACCTTAACAAGCTCCAGCTGTTTTTATTCTCAGAAGGTTTACTCCCTGATATACAGCTGCCTACCCCTTCGTACGTGCAGGTCCTAAATGAGCTTTTTTCTCTGTTCCCTAACCACAATCTAGATTCTTTTGGGGAGTTACCAGTACAGTAACCATACCAGGAAGTACTTAATTTATTAAGCTACTGCTTTTCTTAATCTCAGTGGAGATATTTACTGATAAACAGCTATGTACGCCGCATGTTCATTTCGTTCCTAAATGAGCTTTTATCTCTCTCCCCTCACCACAAATCAGATTCTTCTGAGGAGATCCCAGTACATTATCCTTTCCCCTGTGTAATTACCTTAACAAGCTCCAGCTGTTTTTATTCTCAGAAGGTTTACTCCCTGATATACAGCTGCCTACCCCCTTCATAACTGCAGGTACTAAATCAGCTTTTTTCTCTGTTCCCTCACCACAATCCAGATTCTTTTGGGGAGTTACCAGTACAGTAAACATACCAGGAAGTACTTAATTTATTAAGCTACTGCTTTTCTTAATCTCAGTGGAGATATTTACTGATAAACAGCTACCTACGCAGCATGTTCATGTCGTTCCTAAATGAGCTTTTATCTCTCTCACCTCACTACAAATCAGATTCTTCTGAGGAGTTCCCAGTACATTATCCTTTCCTCTGTGTAATTACCTTAACAAGCTCCAGCTGTTTTTACTCTCAGAAGGTTTACTCCCTGATATACAGCTGCCTACCCCCTTCGTAAGTGCAGGTCCTAAAGGAGCTTTTTTATCTGTTCCCTCACCACAATCCAGGTTCTTTTGGGGAGTTACCAGTATTGTAACCATACCAGGAAGTACTTAATTTATTATGCTACTGCTTTTCTTAATCTCAGTGGAGATATTTACTGATAAACAGCTACCTACGCAGCATGTTCTTGTCGTTCTTAAATGAGTTTCTATCTCTCTCCCCTCACCACAAATCAGATTCTTCTGAGGAGTTCCCAGTACATTATCCTTTCCCCTGTGTAATTACCTTAACAAGCTCCAGGTGTTTTTATTCTCAGAAGGTTTACTCCCTGATATACAGCTGCCTACCCCCTTCGTAACTGCAGGTCCTAAATCAGCTTTTTTCTCTGTTCCCTCACCACATTCCAGATTCTTTTGGGGAGTTACCAGTACAGTAACCATACCAGGAAGTACTTAATTTATTAAGCTACTGCTTTTCTTAATCTCAGTGGAGATATTTACTGATAAACAGCTATGTACGCCGCATGTTCATGTCGTTCCTAAATGAGCTTTTATCTCTCTCCCCTCACCACAAATCAGATTCTTCTGAGGAGTTCCCAGTACATTATCCTTTCCCCTGTGTAATTACCTTAACAAGCTCCAGCTGTTTTTATTCTCAGAAGGTTTACTCCCTGATATACAGCTGCCTACCCCCTTCGTAAGTGCAGGTCCTAAATGAGCTTTTTTCTCTGTTCCCTCACCACAATCCAGATTCTTTTGGGGAGTTACCAGTACAGTAACCATACCAGGAAGTATTTAATTTATTAAGCTACTGCTTTTCTTAACCACAGTGGAGATATTTACTGATAAACAGCTACCTACGCAGCGTGTTCATGTCGTTCCTAAATGAGCTTTTATCTCTCTCCCCTCACCACAAATCAGATTCTTCTGAGGAGTTCCCAGTACATTATCCTTTCCCCTGTGTAATTACCTTAACAAGCTCCAGCTGTTTTTATTCTCAGAAGGTTTACTCCCTGATATACAGCTGCCTACCCCCTTCGTAAGTGCAGGTCCAAAATGAGCTTTTTTCTCTGTTCCCTCACCACAATCCAGATTCTTTTGGGGAGTTACCAGTAAAGTAACGATACCAGGAAGTAATTAATTTATTAAGCTACTGCTTTTCTTAATC
The DNA here is from genome assembly GCF_023159225.1 of Perognathus longimembris pacificus. NCBI lineage: Eukaryota > Metazoa > Chordata > Mammalia > Rodentia > Heteromyidae > Perognathus > Perognathus longimembris. The sequence goes on along the minus strand of NW_025961195.1, from coordinate 8,281 downwards.
GCAGTGGAGATATTTACTGATAAACAGCTACCTACGCAGCGTGTTCATGTCGTTCCTAAATGAGCTTTTATCTCTCTCCCCTCACCACAAATCAGATTCTTCTGAGGAGTTCCCAGTACATTATCCTTTCCCCTGTGTAATTACCTTAACAAGCTCCAGCTGTTTTTATTCTCAGAAGGTTTACTCCCTGATATACAGCTGCCTACCCCCTTCGTAAGTGCAGGTCCAAAATGAGCTTTTTTCTCTGTTCCCTCACCACAATCCAGATTCTTTTGGGGAGTTACCAGTACAGTAACCATACCAGGAAGTATTTAATTTATTAAGCTACTGCTTTTCTTAACCACAGTGGAGATATTTACTGATAAACAGCTACCTACGCAGCGTGTTCATGTCGTTCCTAAATGAGCTTTTATCTCTCTCCCCTCACCACAAATCAGATTCTTCTGAGGAGTTCCCAGTACATTATCCTTTCCCCTGTGTAATTACCTTAACCAGCTCCAGGTGTTTTTATTCTCAGAAGGTTTACTCCCTGATATACAGCTGCCTACCCCTTCGTAAGTGCAGGTCCTAAATGAGCTTTTTTCTCTGTTCCCTAACCACAATCTAGATTCTTTTGGGGAGTTACCAGTCCAGTAACCATACCAGGAAGTACTTAATTTATTAAGCTACTGCTTTTCTTAATCTCAGTGGAGATATTTACTGATATACAGCTACCTACGCAGCATGTTCATGTCGTTCCTAAATGAGCTTTTTTCTCTGTTCCCACACCACAATCCAGACTCTTTTGGGGAGGTACCAGTACAGTATCCATACCAGGAAGTACTTAATTTATTAAGCTACTGCTTTTCTTAATCTCAGTGGAGATATTTACTGATAAACAGCTACCTACGCAGCATGTTCATGTCGTTCCTAAATGAGCTTTTGTCTCTCTCCCCTCACCACAAATAAGATTCTTCTGAGGAGTTCCCAGTACATTATGCTTTACCTTGTGTAATTACCTTAACAAGCTCCAGCTGTTTTTATTCTCAGAATGTTTACTCCCTGATATACAGCTGCCTACCCCTTCGTACGTGCAGGTCCTAAATGAGCTTTTTTCTCTGTTCCCTAACCACAATCTAGATTCTTTTGGGGAGTTACCAGTACAGTAACCATACCAGGAAGTACTTAATTTATTAAGCTACTGCTTTTCTTAATCTCAGTGGAGATATTTACTGATAAACAGCTACCTACGCAGCATGTTCATGTCGTTCCTAAATGAGCTTTTATCTCTCTCCCCTCACCACAAATCAGATTCTTCTGAGGAGTTCCCAGTACATTATCCTTTCCCCTGTGTAATTACATTAACAAGCTCCAGCTGTTTTTATTCTCAGAAGGTTTACTCCCTGATATACAGCTGCCTACCCCCTTCGTAAGTGCAGGTCCTAAATGAGCTTTTTTCTCTGTTCCCTCACCACAATCCAGATTCTTTTGGGGAGTTAGCAGTATAGTAACCATACCAGGAAGTACTTAATTTATTAAGTTACTGCTTTTCTTAAACTCAGTGGAGATATTTACTGATAAACAGCTACCTACGCAGCATGTTCATGTCGTTCCTAAATGAGCTTTTTTCTCTCTCCCCTCACCACAAATCAGATTCTTCTGAGGAGTTCCCAGTACATTATCCTTTCCCCTGTAATTACCTTAACAAGCTCCAGCTGTTTTTATTCTCAGAAGGTTTACTCCCTGATATACAGCTGCCTACCCCCTTCGTAAGTGCAGGTCCTAAATGAGCTTTTTTCTCTGTTCCCTCACCACAATCCAGATTCTTATGGGGAGTTACCAGTACAGTAACCATACCAGGAAGTACTTAATTTATTAAGCTACTGCTTTTCTTAATCTCAGTGGAGATATTTAGTGATAAACAGCTACCTAAGCAGCATGTTCCTGTCGTTCCTAAATGAGCTTTTATCTCTCTCTCTCACCACAAATCAGATTCTTCTGAGGAGTTCCCAGTACATTATCCTTTCCCCTGTGTAATTACCTTAACAAGCTCCAGCTGTTTTTATTCTCAGAAGGTTTACTCCCTGATATACAGCTGCCTAACCACTTCGTAAGTGCAGGTCCTAAATCAGCTTTTTTCTCTGTTCCCTCACCACAATCCAGATTCTTTTGGGGAGTTACCAGTAAAGTAACCATAACAGGAAGTACTTAATTTATTAAGCTACTGCTTTTCTTAATCTCAGTGGAGATATTTACTGATAAACAGCTACCTACGCAGCATGTTCATGTCGTTCCTAAATGAGCTTTTTTCTCTCTCCCCTCACCACAAATCAGATTCTTCTGAGGAGTTCCCAGTACATTATCCTTTCCCCTGTAATTACCTTAACAAGCTCCAGCTGTTTTTATTCTCAGAAGGTTTACTCCCTGATATACAGCTGCCTACCCCCTTCGTAAGTGCAGGTCCTAAATGAGCTTTTTTCTCTGTTCCCTCACCACAATCCAGATTCTTATGGGGAGTTACCAGTACAGTAACCATACCAGGAAGTACTTAATTTATTAAGCTACTGCTTTTCTTAATCTCAGTGGAGATATTTAGTGATAAACAGCTACCTAAGCAGCATGTTCCTGTCGTTCCTAAATGAGCTTTTATCTCTCTCTCTCACCACAAATCAGATTCTTCTGAGGAGTTCCCAGTACATTATCCTTTCCCCTGTGTAATTACCTTAACAAGCTCCAGCTGTTTTTATTCTCAGAAGGTTTACTCCCTGATATACAGCTGCCTAACCACTTCGTAAGTGCAGGTCCTAAATCAGCTTTTTTCTCTGTTCCCTCACCACAATCCAGATTCTTTTGGGGAGTTACCAGTAAAGTAACCATAACAGGAAGTACTTAATTTATTAAGCTACTGCTTTTCTTAATCTCAGTGGAGATATTTACTGATAAACAGCTACCTACGCAGCATGTTCATGTCGTTCCTAAATCGAGCTTCTTATCTCTCTCCCCTCACCACAAATCAGATTCTTCTGAGGAGTTCCCAGTACATTACCCTTTCCCCTGTGTAATTACCTTAACAAGCTCCAGCTGTTTTTATTCTCAGAAGGTTTACTCCCTGATATACAGCTGCCTACCCCCTTCGTAAGTGCAGGTTCCTAAATGAGCTTTTTTCTCTGTTCCCTCACCACAATACAGATTCTTTTGGGGAGTTACCAGTACAGAAACCATTCCAGGAAGTACTTAATTTATTAAGCTACTGCTTTTCTTAATCTCAGTATAGATATTTACTGATAAACAGCTACGTATGCAGCATGTTCATGTCGTTCCTAAATGAGCTTTTATCTCTCTCCCCTCACCACAAATCAGATTCTTCTGAGGAGTTTCCCAGTACATTATCCTTTCCCCTGTGTAATTACCTTAACAAGCTCCAGCTGTTTTTATTCTCAGAAGGTTTACTCCCTGATATACAGCTGCCTACCCTCTTCGTTACGTGCAGGTCCTAAATGAGCTTTTTTCTCTGTTCCCTAACCCACAATCTAGATTCTTTTGGGGAGTTACCAGTACAGTAACCATACCAGGAAGTACTTAATTTATTAAGCTACTGCTTTTCTTAATCTCAGTGGAGATATTTACTGATAAACAGCTATGTACGCCGCATGTTCATTTCGTTCCTAAATGAGCTTTTATCTCTCTCCCCTCACCACAAATCAGATTCTTCTGAGGAGATCCCAGTACATTATCCTTTCCCCTGTGTAATTACCTTAACAAGCTCCAGCTGTTTTTATTCTCAGAAGGTTTACTCCCTGATATACAGCTGCCTACCCCCTTCATAACTGCAGGTACTAAATCAGCTTTTTTCTCTGTTCCCTCACCACAATCCAGATTCTTTGGGGAGTTACCAGTACAGTAAACATACAGGAAGTACTTAATTTATTAAGCTACTGCTTTTCTTAATCTCAGTGGAGATATTTACTGATAAACAGCTACCTACGCAGCATGTTCACTGTCGTTCCTAAATGAGCTTTTATCTCTCTCACCTCACTACAAATCAGATTCTTCTGAGGAGTTCCCAGTACATTATCCTTTCCTCTGTGTAATTACCTTAACAAGCTCCAGCTGTTTTTACTCTCAGAAGGTTTACTCCCTGATATACAGCTGCCTACCCCCTTCGTAAGTGCAGGTCCTAAAGGAGCTTTTTTATCTGTTCCCTCACCACAATCCAGGTTCTTTTGGGGAGTTACCAGTATTGTAACCATACCAGGAAGTACTTAATTTATTAAGCTACTGCTTTTCTTAATCTCAGTGGAGATATTTACTGATAAACAGCTACCTACGCAGCATGTTCTTGTCGTTCTTAAATGAGTTTCTATCTCTCTCCCCTCACCACAAATCAGATTCTTCTGAGGAGTTCCCAGTACATTATCCTTTCCCCTGTGTAATTACCTTAACAAGCTCCAGGTGTTTTTATTCTCAGAAGGTTTACTCCCTGATATACAGCTGCCTACCCCCTTCGTAACTGCAGGTCCTAAATCAGCTTTTTTCTCTGTTCCCTCACCACATTCCAGATTCTTTTGGGGAGTTACCAGTACAGTAACCATACCAGGAAGTACTTAATTTATTAAGCTACTGCTTTTCTTAATCTCAGTGGAGATATTTACTGATAAACAGCTATGTACGCCGCATGTTCATGTCGTTCCTAAATGAGCTTTTATCTCTCTCCCCTCACCACAAATCAGATTCTTCTGAGGAGTTCCCAGTACATTATCCTTTCCCCTGTGTAATTACCTTAACAAGCTCCAGCTGTTTTTATTCTCAGAAGGTTTACTCCCTGATATACAGCTGCCTACCCCCTTCGTAAGTGCAGGTCCTAAATGAGCTTTTTTCTCTGTTCCCTCACCACAATCCAGATTCTTTTGGGGAGTTACCAGTACAGTAACCATACCAGGAAGTATTTAATTTATTAAGCTACTGCTTTTCTTAACCACAGTGAGATATTTACTGATAAACAGCTACCTACGCAGCGTGTTCATGTCGTTCCTAAATGAGCTTTTATCTCTCTCCCCTCACCACAAATCAGATTCTTCTGAGGAGTTCCCAGTACATTATCCTTTCCCCTGTGTAATTACCTTAACAAGCTCCAGCTGTTTTTATTCTCAGAAGGTTTACTCCCTGATATACAGCTGCCTACCCCCTTCGTAAGTGCAGGTCCAAAATCAGCTTTTTTTCTCTGTTCCCTCACCACAATCCAGATTCTTTTGGGGAGTTACCAGTAAAGTAACGATACCAGGAAGTAATTAATTTATTAAGCTACTGCTTTTCTTAATCGCAGTGGAGATATTTACTGATAAACAGCTACCTACGCAGCATGGTCATGTCGTTCCTAAATGAGCTTTTATCTCTCTCCCCTCACCACAAATCAGATTCTTCTGAGGAGTTCCAATTACATTATCCTTTCCCCTGTGTAATTACCTTAACCAGCTCCAGGTGTTTTTCTTCTCAGAAGGTTTACTCCCTGATATACAGCTGCCTACCCCTTCGTAAGTGCAGGTCCTAAATGAGCTTTTTTCTCTGTTCCCTAACCACAATCTAGATTCTTTTGGGGAGTTACCAGTACAGTAACCATACCAGGAAGTACTTAATTTATTAAGCTACTGCTTTTCTTAATCTCAGTGGAGATATTTACTGATATACAGCTACCTACGCAGCATGTTCATGTCGTTCCTAAATGAGCTTTTTTCTCTGTTCCCACACCACAATCCAGACTCTTTTGGGGAGGTACCAGTACAGTATCCATACCAGGAAGTACTTAATTTATTAAGCTACTGCTTTTCTTAATCTCAGTGGAGATATTTACTGATAAACAGCTACCTACGCAGCATGTTCATGTCGTTCCTAAATGAGCTTTTGTCTCTCTCCCCTCACCACAAATAAGATTCTTCTGAGGAGTTCCCAGTACATTATGCTTTACCCTGTGTAATTACCTTAACATGCTCCAGCTGTTTTTATTCTCAGAATGTTTACTCCCTGATATACAGCTGCCTACCCCTTCGTACGTGCAGGTCCTAAATGAGCTTTTTTCTCTGTTCCCTAACCACAATCTAGATTCTTTTGGGGAGTTACCAGTACAGTAACCATACCAGGAAGTACTTAATTTATTAAGCTACTGCTTTTCTTAATCTCAGTGGAGATATTTACTGATAAACAGCTACCTACGCAGCATGTTCATGTCGTTCCTAAATGAGCTTTTATCTCTCTCCCCTCACCACAAATCAGATTCTTCTGAGGAGTTCCCAGTACATTATCCTTTCCCCTGTGTAATTACATTAACAAGCTCCAGCTGTTTTTATTCTCAGAAGGTTTACTCCCTGATATACAGCTGCCTACCCCCTTCGTAAGTGCAGGTCCTAAATGAGCTTTTTTCTCTGTTCCCTCACCACAATCCAGATTCTTTTTGGGGAGTTAGCAGTATAGTAACCATACCAGGAAGTACTTAATTTATTAAGTTACTGCTTTTCTTAAACTCAGTGGAGATATTTACTGATAAACAGCTACCTACGCAGCATGTTCATGTCGTTCCTAAATGAGCTTTATCTCTCTCCCCTCACCACAAATCAGATTCTTCTGAGGAGTTCCCAGTACATTATCCTTTCCCCTGTAATTACCTTAACAAGCTCCAGCTGTTTTTATTCTCAGAAGGTTTACTCCCTGATATACAGCTGCCTACCCCTTCGTAAGTGCAGGTCCTAAATGAGCTTTTTTCTCTGTTCCTCACCACAATCCAGATTCTTATGGGGAGTTACCAGTACAGTAACCATACCAGGAAGTACTTAATTTATTAAGCTACTGCTTTTCTTAATCTCAGTGAGATATTTAGTGATAAACAGCTACCTAAGCAGCATGTTCCTGTCGTTCCTAAATGAGCTTTTATCTCTCTCTCTCTCACCACAAATCAGATTCTTCTGAGGAGTTCCCAGTACATTATCCTTTCCCCTGTGTAATTACCTTAACAAGCTCCAGCTGTTTTTATTCTCAGAAGGTTTACTCCCTGATATACAGCTGCCTAACCACTTCGTAAGTGCAGGTCCTAAATCAGCTTTTTTCTCTGTTCCCTCACCACAATCCAGATTCTTTTGGGAGTTACCAGTAAAGTAACCATAACAGGAAGTACTTAATTTATTAAGCTACTGCTTTCTTAATCTCAGTGGAGATATTTACTGATAAACAGCTACCTACGCAGCATGTTCATGTCGTTCCTAAATGAGCTTTTATCTCTCTCCCCTCACCACAAATCAGATTCTTCTGAGGAGTTCCCAGTACATTACCCTTTCCCCTGTGTAATTACCTTAACAAAGCTCCAGCTGTTTTTATTCTCAGAAGGTTTACTCCCTGATATACAGCTGCCTACCCCCTTCGTAAGTGCAGGTCCTAAATGAGCTTTTTTCTCTGTTCCCTCACCACAATACAGATTCTTTTGGGGAGTTACCAGTACAGAAACCATTCCAGGAAGTACTTAATTTATTAAGCTACTGCTTTTCTTAATCTCAGTATAGATATTTACTGATAAACAGCTACGTATGCAGCATGTTCATGTCGTTCCTAAATGAGCTTTTATCTCTCTCCCCTCACCACAAATCAGATTCTTCTGAGGAGTTCCCAGTACATTATCCTTTCCCCTGTGTAATTACCTTAACAAGCTCCAGCTGTTTTTATTCTCAGAATGTTTACTCCCTGATATACAGCTGCCTACCCCTTCGTACGTGCAGGTCCTAAATGAGCTTTTTTCTCTGTTCCCTAACCACAATCTAGATTCTTTTGGGGAGTTACCAGTACAGTAACCATACCAGGAAGTACTTAATTTATTAAGCTACTGCTTTTCTAATCTCAGTGGAGATAATTTTACTGATAAACAGCTATGTACGCCGCATGTTCATTTCGTTCCTAAATGAGCTTTTATCTCTCTCCCCTCACCACAAATCAGATTCTTCTGAGGAGATCCCAGTACATTATCCTTTCCTCTGTGTAATTACCTTAACAAGCTCCAGCTGTTTTTATTCTCAGAAGGTTTACTCCCTGATATACAGCTGCCTACCCCCTTCATAACTGCAGGTACTAAATCAGCTTTTTTCTCTGTTCCCTCACCACAATCCAGATTCTTTTGGGGAGTTACCAGTACAGTAAACATACCAGGAAGTACTTAATTTATTAAGCTACTGCTTTTCTTAATCTCAGTGGAGATATTTACTGATAAACAGCTACCTACGCAGCATGTTCATGTCGTTCCTAAATGAGCTTTTATCTCTCTCACCTC
>NW_025961194.1:0-35788 GCF_023159225.1 Perognathus longimembris pacificus | reverse complement strand
TTTAGGACCTGCACTTACGAAGGGGTAGGCAGCTATATATCAGGGAGTATCCCTTCTGAGAATAAAAACAGCTGGAGCTCATTAAGGTAATTACACAGGGGAAAGGATAATGTACTGGGAACTCCTCAGGAGAATCTGATTTGTTGTGAGGGGGAGAGAAATAAAAGCTCCTTTAGGAACGACATGAACATGCTGCGAATGTAGCTGTTTATCAGTAAATATCTCCACTGAGATTAACAAAGGCAGTAGCTTAATAAATTAAGTACTACCTGGTATAGTTACTGTACTGGTACGTCCCCAAAAGAATCTGGATTGTGGTGAGGGAACAGAGAAAAAAGCTCATTTAGGACCTGCACTTACGAAGGGGGTAGGCAGCTGTATATCAGGGAGTATCCCTTCTGAGAATAAAAACAGCTGGAGCTTGTTAAGGTAATTACACAGGGGAAAGGATAATGTACTGGGAACTCCTCAGCAGAATCTGATTTGTGGTGAGGGGAGAGAGATAAAAACTCATTTAGGAACGACATGAACTTACTGGGTAGGTAGCTGTTTATCAGTAAATATCTCCACTGAGATTAAGAAAAGCAGTAGCTTAATGAAGTAAGTACTTCCTGGTATGGTTACTGTACTCCCCAAAAGAATCTGGATTGTGGTGAGGGAAGAGAGAAATGAGCTCATTTAGGACCTGCACTTACGAAAGGGCTAGGCAGCTGTATATCAGCGAGTATCCCTTCTGAGAAAAAAAACAGCTGGAGCTTGTTAAGGTAATTACACAGGGGAAGGATAATGTACTGGGAACTCCTCAGGAGAATCTGATTTGTGGTGAGGGGAGAGAGATAAAAGCTCATTTAGGAACGATATGAACATGCTGCGTAGGTAGCTGTTTATCAGTAAGTATCTCCACTGAGATTAAGAAAAGCAGTAGCTTAATAAATTAAGTACTTCCTGGTATGGTTACTGTACTGGTAACTCCCCAAAAGAATCTGGATTGTGGTGAGGGAACAGAGAATGAAGCTCATTTAGGACCTGCACTTACGAAGGGGGTAGGCAGCTGTATATCAGGGAGTATCCCTTCAGAGAATAAGAACAGCTGGAGCTTGTTAAGGTAATTACATCTTGGAAATGTTAATGTACTGGGAACTCCTCAGAAGAATTTGATTTGTGGTGAGGGGAGAGAGATACAAGCTCATTTAGGAACGAAATGAACATGCTGCGTAGGTAGCTGTTTATCAGTAAATATCTCCACTGAGATTAAGAAAAGCACTAGCTTAATAAATTAAGTACTTCCTGGTATGGCTACTGTACTGGTAACTCCCCAAAAGAATATGGATTGTGGTGAGGGAACAGAGAAAAAATCTCATTTAGGACCTGCACTTACGAAGGGGGTGGGCTGCTGTATATCAGGGAGTATCCCTTCTGAGAATAAAAACAGCTGGAGCTTGTTAAGCTAATTACACAGGGGAAAGGATAATGTACTGGGAACTCCTCAGAAGAATCTGATTTGTGTGAGTGGAGGGAGATAAATCTCATTTAGGTAGCTGTTTATCAGTAAATATCTCCAATGAGATTAAGAAAAACAATAGGGCTTGGGACATGGCCTAGTAGCAAGAGTGCCTGCCTCGGATACACGAGGCCCTAGGTTCGATTCCCCAGAACCACATATACAGAAAACTGCCAGAAGCGGTGCTGTGGCTCAAGGGGCAGAGTGCTAGACTTGAGCGAGAAGAAGCCAGGGACAGTGCTCAGGCCCTGAGTCCAGGCCCAGGACTGGGAAACAAAAAAACAAAAAACGAAAAGCAGTAGCTTAATAAATTAAGTTCTTCCTGGTATGGTTACTGTACTGGTACCTCCCCAAAAGAATCTGGATTGTGGTGAGGGAACAGAGAAAAAAGCTCATTTAAGACCTGCAATTAGGAAGGGGGGTAGGCAGCTGTATATCAGGGAGTATCCCTTCTGAGAATAAAAACAGCTGGAGCTTGTTAAGGTAATTATATCTTGGAAAGTTTAATGTACTGGGAACTCCTCAGAAGAATCTGATTTGTGGTGAGAGGAGAGAGATACAAGCTCATTTAAGAACGACATGAACGTGCTGCATAGGTAGCTGTTTATCAGGAAATATGTCCACTGAGATTAAGAAAAGCAGTAGCTTAATAAATTAAGTCCTTCCTGGTATTGTTACTGTACTGGTAACTCCCCAAAAGAATATGGATTGTGGTGAGGGAACAGAGAAAAAAGCTCATTTAGAACCTACACTTACGAAGGGGGTAGGCAGCTGTATATCCGGGAGTATCCCTTCTGAGAATAAAAACAGCTGGTGATTGTTAAGGTAATTACACAGGGGAAAGGATATTGTACTGGGAACTCCTCAGAAGAATCTGATTTGTGGTGAGGAGAGAGAGATAAAAGCTCATTTAGGAACGACATGAACATGCTGCGTAGGTAGCTGTTTATCAGTAAATATCTCCACTGAGATTAAGAAAAGCAGTAGCTTAATAAATTAAGTACTTCCTCGTATGGTTATTGTACTGGTAACTCCCCAAAAGAATCTGGATTGTGGTGAGGGAACAGAGAAAAAAGCTCATTTAGGACCTGCACTTACCAAGGGGGTAGGCAGCTGTATATCAGGGAGTATCCCTTCTGAGAATAAAAACAGCCGGAGCTTGTTAAGGTAATTACACTGGGGAAAGGATAATGTACTGGGAACTCCTCAGAAGAATCTGATTTGTGGTGAGGGGAGAGAGATAAAAGTTCATTTAGGAACGACATGAACATGCTGCGTAGGTAGCTGTTTATCAGTAAATATCTCCACTGAGATTAAGAAAAGCAGTAGCTTAATAAATTAAATACTTCCTGGTATGGATATTGTACTGGTAACTCCCCAAAAGAATCTGGATTGTGGTGAGGGAACAGAGAAAAAAGCTCATTTAGGAACTGTACTTACCAAGGGGGTAGCCAGCTGTATATCAGGGAGTATCCCTTCTGAGAATAAAAACAGCTGAAGCTTGTTAAGGTAATTACATCTTGGAAGGTTAATGTACTGGGAACTCCTCAGAAGAATCTGATTTCTGGTGAGGGGAGAGAGATAAAAGCTCATATAGGAACGACATGAACATGCTGCATAGGTAGCTGTTTATCAGTAAATATCTCCACTGAGATTAAGAAAAGCAGTTGCTTAATAAATTAAGTACTTCGTGCTATGGTTATTGTACTGGTAACACCCCAAAAGAATCTGGATTGTAGTGAGGGAAAAGAGAAAAAAGCTCATTTAAGACCTGCACTTAGGAAGGGGTAGGCAGCTGTATATCAGGGAGTATCCCTTCTGAGAATAAAAACAGCTGGAGCTTGTTAAGATAATTACACAGGGGAAAAGATAATGTACTGGGAACGCCTCAGAAGAATCTGATTTGTGGTGAGGGGAGAGAGATAAAAGCTCATTTAGGAACGACATGAACATGCTGCGTAGGTAGCTGTTTATCAGTAAATATCTCTATTGAGATTAAGAAAAGCAGTAGCTTAATAAATTAAGTACTTCCTGGTATGGTTACTGTACTGGAAACTCCCCAAAAGAATCTGGATTGTGGTGCGGGAACAGAGAGAAAAGCTCATTTAGGACCTGCACTTACGAAGGGGTAGGCAGTTGTATATTAGGGAGTATCCCTTCTGAGAATAAAAACAGCTGGAGCTTGTTAAGGTAATTACACAGGGGAAAGGATAATGTACTGGGAACTCCTCAGAAGAATCTAATTTGTGCTGAGGGGAGAGAGATAAAAGCTCATTTAGGTACGACATGAACATGCTGGGTAGGTAGCAGTTTATCAGTAAATATCTCCACTGAGATTAAGAAAAGCAGTAGCTTAATAAATTAAGTACTTCCTGGTATGGTTACTATACTGGTAACTCCCCAAAAGGATCTGGATTGTGGTGAGGGAACAGAGAAAAAAGCTCATTTAGGAACTGCACTTACGAAGGGGGTAGGCAGCTGTATATCAGGGAGTATCCCTTCTGAGAAAAATAACAGCTGAGCTCGTTAAGGTAATTACACAGGGGAAAGGATAATGTACTGGGAACTCCTCAGAAGAATCTTATTTGTGGTGAGGGGAGAGAGATAAAAGCTCATTTAGGAACAACATGAACATACTGGGTAGGTAGCTGTTTATCAGTAAATATCTCCACTGAGATTAAGAAAAGCAGTAGCTTAATAAATTAAGTACTTCCTGGTATGGTTACTGTACTGGAAAATCCCCAAAAGAATCTGGATCATGGTGGGGGAACAGAGAAAAAAGCTCATTTAGGACCTGCACCTACGAAGGGGGTAGGCAGTTGTATATCAGGGAGTATCCCTTCTGAGAATAAAAACAGCTGGAGCTTGTTAAGGTAATTACACAGGGGAAAGGGTAATGTACTGGGAACTCCTCAGAAGAATCTGATTTGTGGTGAGGGGAGAGAGATAAAAGCTCATTTAGGAACGACATGAACATGCTGCGTAGGTAGCTGTTTATCAGTAAATATCTCCACTGAGATTAAGAAAAGCAGTATCTTAATAAATTAAGTATTTTCTGGTATCTTTACTGTACTGGTAACTCCCCAAAAGAATCTGGATAGTGGTGAAGGAACAGAGAAAAAAGCTCATTTAGGACCTGCACTTACCAATGGGGTATGCAGCTGTATATCAGGGAGTATCCCTTCTGAGAATAAAAACAGCTCGAGCTTGTTAAGGTAATTATACAGGGGAAAGGATAATGTCCTGGGAACTCCTCAGAAGAATCTAATTTGTGCTGAGGGGAGAGAGATAAAAGCTCATTTAGGAACGACATGAACATGCTGCGTAGGTAGCTGTTTATCAGTAAATATCTCCACTGAGATTAAGAAAAGCAGTAGCTTAATAAATTACGTACTTCCTGGTATGGTTACTGTACTGGTAACTCCCCAAAAGAATCTGGATTGTGGTGAGGGAACAGAGAAAAAAGCTCATTTAGGACCTGCACTTTCGAAGGGGTAGGCAGCTGTATATCAGGGAGTAAACGTTCTGAGAATAAAAACAGCTGGAGCTTGTTAAGGTAATTACACAGGGGAAAGGATAATGTACTGGGAACTCCTCAGAAGAATCTGATTTGTGGTGAGGGGAGAGAGATAAAAGCTCATTTAGGAACGACATGTACATGCTGCGTAGCTAGCTGTTTATCAGTAAATATCTCCACTGAGATTAAGAAAAGCACTAGCTTAATAAATTAAGTACTTCCTGGTATGGTTACTGTACTGGGAACTCCCCAAAAGAATCTGGATTGTGGTGAGGGAAAAGAGAAAATAGCTCATTTAAGACCTGCACTTACGAAGGGGGGTAGGCAGATGTATATCAGGGAGTATCCCTTCTGAGAATAAAAAACAGCTGGAGCTTGTTAAGGTAATTACACAGGGGAAAGGATAATGTACTGGGAACTCCTCAGCAGAATCTGATTTGTGGTGAGGGGAGAGAGATAAAAACTAATTTAGGAACGACATGAACTTACTGGGTAGGTAGCTGTTTATCAGTAAATATCTCCACTGAGATTAAGAAAAGCAGTAGCTTAATGAAGTAAGTACTTCCTGGTATGGTTACTGTACTCCCCAAAAGAATCTGGATTGTGGTGAGGGAAGAGAGAAATGAGCTCATTTAGGACCTGCACTTACGAAAGGGCTAGGCAGCTGTATATCAGCGAGTATCCCTTCTGAGAAAAAAAACAGCTGGAGCTTGTTAAGGTAATTACACAGGGGAAAGTATAATGTACTGGGAACTCCTCAGGAGAATCTGATTTGTGGTGAGAGGAGAGAGATAAAAGCTCATTTAGGAACGACATGAACATGCTGCGTAGGTAGCTGTTTATCAGTAAGTATCTCCACTGAGATGAAGAAAAGCAGTAGCTTAATAAATTAAGTACTTCCTGGTATGGTTACTGTACTCCCCAAAAGAATCTGGATTGTGGTGAGGGAACAGAGAATGAAGCTCATTTAGGACCTGCACTTACGAAGGGGGTAGGCAGCTGTATATCAGGGAGTATCCCTTCAGAGAATAAGAACAGCTGGAGCTTGTTAAGGTAATTACATCTTGGAAATGTTAATGTACTGGGAACTCCTCAGAAGAATTTGATTTGTGGTGAGGGGAGAGAGATACAAGCTCATTTAGGAACGAAATGAACATGCTGCGTAGGTAGCTGTTTATCAGTAAATATCTCCACTGAGATTAAGAAAAGCACTAGCTTAATAAATTAAGTACTTCCTGGTATGGCTACTGTACTGGTAACTCCCCAAAAGAATATGGATTGTGGTGAGGGAACAGAGAAAAAATCTCATTTAGGACCTGCACTTACGAAGGGGGGTGGGCTGCTGTATATCAGGGAGTATCCCTTCTGAGAATAAAAACAGCTGGAGCTTGTTAAGCTAATTACACAGGGGAAAGGATAATGTACTGGGAACTCCTCAGAAGAATCTGATTTGTGGTGAGTGGAGGGAGATAAATCTCATTTAGGAACGACATGAACATGCTGCATAGGTAGCTGTTTATCAGTAAATATCTCCAATGAGATTAAGAAAAACAATAGGGCTTGGGACATGGCCTAGTAGCAAGAGTGCCTGCCTCGGATACACGAGGCCCTAGGTTCGATTCCCCAGAACCACATATACAGAAAACTGCCAGAAGCGGGTGCTGTGGCTCAAGGGGCAGAGTGCTAGACTTGAGCGAGAAGAAGCCAGGGACAGTGCTCAGGCCCTGAGTCCAGGCCCAGGACTGGGAAACAAAAAAACAAAAAACGAAAAGCAGTAGCTTAATAAATTAAGTTCTTCCTGGTATGGTTACTGTACTGGTACCTCCCCAAAAGAATCTGGATTGTGGTGAGGGAACAGAGAAAAAAGCTCATTTAAGACCTGCAATTAGGAAGGGGGTAGGCAGCTGTATATCAGGGAGTATCCCTTCTGAGAATAAAAACAGCTGGAGCTTGTTAAGGTAATTATATCTTGGAAAGTTTAATGTACTGGGAACTCCTCAGAAGAATCTGATTTGTGGTGAGAGGAGAGAGATACAAGCTCATTTAAGAACGACATGAACGTGCTGCATAGGTAGCTGTTTATCAGGAAATATGTCCACTGAGATTAAGAAAAGCAGTAGCTTAATAAATTAAGTCCTTCCTGGTATTGTTACTGTACTGGTAACTCCCCAAAAGAATATGGATTGTGGTGAGGGAACAGAGAAAAAATCTCATTTAGGACCTGCACTTACGAAGGGGGTGGGCTGCTGTATATCAGGGAGTATCCCTTCTGAGAATAAAAACAGCTGGAGCTTGTTAAGCTAATTACACAGGGAAAGGATAATGTACTGGGAACTCCTCAGAAGAATCTGATTTGTGGTGAGTGGAGGGAGATAAATCTCATTTAGGAACGACATGAACATGCTGCATAGGTAGCTGTTTATCAGTAAATATCTCCAATGAGATTAAGAAAAACAATAGGGCTTGGGACATGGCCTAGTAGCAAGAGTGCCTGCCTCGGATACACGAGGCCCTAGGTTCGATTCCCCAGAACCACATATACAGAAAACTGCCAGAAGCGGTGCTGTGGCTCAAGGGGCAGAGTGCTAGACTTGAGCGAGAAGAAGCCAGGGACAGTGCTCAGGCCCTGAGTCCAGGCCCAGGACTGGGAAACAAAAAAACAAAAAACGAAAAGCAGTAGCTTAATAAATTAAGTTCTTCCTGGTATGGTTACTGTACTGGTACCTCCCCAAAGGAATCTGGATTGTGGTGAGGGAACAGAGAAAAAAGCTCATTTAAGACCTGCAATTAGGAAGGGGGTAGGCAGCTGTATATCAGGGAGTATCCCTTCTGAGAATAAAAACAGCTGGAGCTTGTTAAGGTAATTATATCTTGGAAAGTTTAATGTACTGGGAACTCCTCAGAAGAATCTGATTTGTGGTGAGAGGAGAGAGATACAAGCTCATTTAAGAACGACATGAACGTGCTGCATAGGTAGCTGTTTATCAGGAAATATGTCCACTGAGATTAAGAAAAGCAGTAGCTTAATAAATTAAGTCCTTCCTGGTATTGTTACTGTACTGGTAACTCCCCAAAAGAATATGGATTGTGGTGAGGGAACAGAGAAAAAAGCTCATTTAGAACCTACACTTACGAAGGGGGTAGGCAGCTGTATATCCGGGAGTATCCCTTCTGAGAATAAAAACAGCTGGTGCTTGTTAAGGTAATTACACAGGGGAAAGGATATTGTACTGGGAACTCCTCAGAAGATCTGATTTGTGGTGAGGGGAGAGAGATAAAAGCTCATTTAGGAAAGACATGAACATGCTGCGTAGGTAGCTGTTTATCAGTAAATATCTCCACTGAGATTAAGAAAAGCAGTAGCTTAATAAATTAAGTACTTCCTCGTATGGTTATTGTACTGGTAACTCCTCAAAAGAATCTGGATTGTGGTGAGGGAACAGAGAAAAAAGCTCATTTAGGACCTGCACTTACCAAGGGGGTAGGCAGCTGTATATCAGGGAGTATCCCTTCTGAGAATAAAAACAGCTGGAGCTTGTTAAGGTAATTACACTGGGGAAAGGATAATGTACTGGGAACTCCTCAGAAGAATCTGATTTGTGGTGAGGGGAGAGAGATAAAAGTTCATTTAGGAACGACATGAACATGCTGTGTAGGTAGCTGTTTATCAGTAAATATCTCCACTGAGATTAAGAAAAGCAGTAGCTTAATAAATTAAATACTTCCTGGTATGGATATTGTACTGGTAACTCCCAAAAGAATCTGGATTGTGGTGAGGGAACAGAGAAAAAAGCTCATTTAGGAACTGTACTTACCAAGGGGGTAGGCAGCTGTATATCAGGGAGTATCCCTTCTGAGAATAAAAACAGCTGAAGCTTGTTAAGGTAATTACATCTTGGAAGGTTAATGTACTGGGAACTCCTCAGAAGAATCTGATTTCTGGTGAGGGGAGAGAGATAAAAGCTCATATAGGAACGACATGAACATGCTGCATAGGTAGCTGTTTATCAGTAAATATCTCCACTGAGATTAAGAAAAGCAGTTGCTTAATAAATTAAGTACTTCGAGCTATGGTTATTGTACTGGTAACACCCCAAAAGAATCTGGATTGTAGTGAGGGAAAAGAGAAAAAAGCTCATTTAAGACCTGCACTTAGGAAGGGGTAGGCATCTGTATATCAGGGAGTATCCCTTCTGAGAATAAAAACAGCTGGAGCTTCTTAAGATAATTACACAGGGGAAAAGATAATGTACTGGGAACGCCTCAGAAGAATCTGATTTGTGGTGAGGGGAGAGAGATAAAAGCTCATTTAGGAACGACATGAACATGCTGCGTAGGTAGCTGTTTATCAGTAAATATCTCTATTGAGATTAAGAAAAGCAGTAGCTTAATAAATTAAGTACTTCCTGGTATGGTTACTGTACTGGAAACTCCCCAAAAGAATCTGGATTGTGGTGCGGGGAACAGAGAGAAAAGCTCATTTAGGACCTGCACTTACGAAGGGGTAGGCAGTTGTATATTAGGGAGTATCCCTTCTGAGAATAAAAACAGCTGGAGCTTGTTAAGGTAATTACACAGGGGAAGGATAATGTACTGGGAACTCCTCAGAAGAATCTAATTTGTGCTGAGGGGAGAGAGATAAAAGCTCATTTAGGTACGACATGAACATGCTGGGTAGGTAGCTGTTTATCAGTAAATATCTCCACTGAGATTAAGAAAAGCAGTAGCTTAATAAATTAAGTACTTCCTGGTATGGTTACTATACTGGTAACTCCCCAAAAGGATCTGGATTGTGGTGAGGGAACAGAGAAAAAAGCTCATTTAGGAACTGCACTTACGAAGGGGGTAGGCAGCTGTATATCAGGGAGTATCCCTTCTGAGAAAAATAACAGCTGGAGCTCGTTAAGGTAATTACACAGGGGAAAGGATAATGTACTGGGAACTCCTCAGAAGAATCTTATTTGTGGTGAGGGGAGAGAGATAAAAGCTCATTTAGGAACAACATGAACATACTGGGTAGGTAGCTGTTTATCAGTAAATATCTCCACTGAGATTAAGAAAAGCAGTAGCTTAATAAATTAAGTACTTCCTGGTATGGTTACTGTACTGGAAAAATCCCCAAAAGAATCTGGATCATGGTGCGGGAACAGAGAAAAAAAGCTCATTTAGGACCTGCACCTACGAAGGGGGTAGGCAGTTGTATATCAGGGAGTATCCCTTCTGAGAATAAAAACAGCTGGAGCTTGTTAAGGTAATTACACAGGGGAAGGGGTAATGTACTGGGAACTCCTCAGAAGAATCTGATTTGTGGTGAGGGGAGAGAGATAAAAGCTCATTTAGGAACGACATGAACATGCTGCGTAGGTAGCTGTTTATCAGTAAATATCTCCACTGAGATTAAGAAAAGCAGTATCTTAATAAATTAAGTATTTTCTGGTATCTTTACTGTACTGGTAACTCCCCCAAAAGAATCTGGATAGTGGTGAAGGAACAGAGAAAAAAGCTCATTTAGGACCTGCACTTACCAATGGGGTATGCAGCTGTATATCAGGGAGTATCCCTTCTGAGAATAAAAACAGCTCGAGCTTGTTAAGGTAATTATACAGGGGAAAGGATAATGTCCTGGGAACTCCTCAGAAGAATCTAATTTGTGCTGAGGGGAGAGAGATAAAAGCTCATTTAGGAACGACATGAACATGCTGCGTAGGTAGCTGTTTATCAGTAAATATCTCCACTGAGATTAAGAAAAGCAGTAGCTTAATAAATTACGTACTTCCTGGTATGGTTACTGTACTGGTAACTCCCCAAAAGAATCTGGATTGTGGTGAGGGAACAGAGAAAAAAGCTCATTTAGGACCTGCACTTTCGAAGGGGGTAGGCAGCTGTATATCAGGGAGTAAACCTTCTGAGAATAAAAACAGCTGGAGCTTGTTAAGGTAATTACACAGGGGAAAGGATAATGTACTGGGAACTCCTCAGAAGAATCTGATTTGTGGTGAGGGGAGAGAGATAAAAGCTCATTTAGGAACGACATGTACATGCTGCGTAGCTAGCTGTTTATCAGTAAATATCTCCACTGAGATTAAGAAAAGCAGTAGCTTAATAAATTAAGTACTTCCTGGTATGGTTACTGTACTGGGAACTCCCCAAAAGAATCTGGATTGTGGTGAGGGAAAAGAGAAAATAGCTCATTTAAGACCTGCACTTACGAAGGGGGTAGGAAGCTGTATATCAGGGAGTATCCCTTCTGAGAATAAAAACAGCTGGTGCTTGTTAAGGTAATTACACAGGGGAAAGGATATTGTACTGGGAACTCCTCAGAAGAATCTGATTTGTGGTGAGGGGAGAGAGATAAAAGCTCATTTAGGAAAGACATGAACATGCTGCGTAGGTAGCTGTTTATCAGTAAATATCTCCACTGAGATTAAGAAAAGCAGTAGCTTAATAAATTAAGTACTTCCTCGTATGGTTATTGTACTGGTAACTCCTCAAAAGAATCTGGATTGTGGTGAGGGAACAGAGAAAAAAGCTCATTTAGGACCTGCACTTACCAAGGGGGTAGGCAGCTGTATATCAGGGAGTATCCCTTCTGAGAATAAAAACAGCTGGAGCTTGTTAAGGTAATTACACTGGGGAAAGGATAATGTACTGGGAACTCCTCAGAAGAATCTGATTTGTGGTGAGGGGAGAGAGATAAAAGTTCATTTAGGAACGACATGAACATGCTGTGTAGGTAGCTGTTTATCAGTAAATATCTCCACTGAGATTAAGAAAAGCAGTAGCTTAATAAATTAAATACTTCCTGGTATGGATATTGTACTGGTAACTCCCCAAAGAATCTGGATTGTGGTGAGGGAACAGAGAAAAAAGCTCATTTAGGAACTGTACTTACCAAGGGGGTAGGCAGCTGTATATCAGGGAGTATCCCTTCTGAGAATAAAAACAGCTGAAGCTTGTTAAGGTAATTACATCTTGGAAGGTTAATGTACTGGGAACTCCTCAGAAGAATCTGATTTCTGGTGAGGGGAGAGAGATAAAAGCTCATATAGGAACGACATGAACATGCTGCATAGGTAGCTGTTTATCAGTAAATATCTCCACTGAGATTAAGAAAAGCAGTTGCTTAATAAATTAAGTACTTCGAGCTATGGTTATTGTACTGGTAACACCCCAAAAGAATCTGGATTGTAGTGAGGGAAAAGAGAAAAAAGCTCATTAAGACCTGCACTTAGGAAGGGGTAGGCATCTGTATATCAGGGAGTATCCCTTCTGAGAATAAAAACAGCTGGAGCTTCTTAAGATAATTACACAGGGGAAAAGATAATGTACTGGGAACGCTCAGAAGAATCTGATTTGTGGTGAGGGGAGAGAGATAAAAGCTCATTTAGGAACGACATGAACATGCTGCGTAGGTAGCTGTTTATCAGTAAATATCTCTATTGAGATTAAGAAAAGCAGTAGCTTAATAAATTAAGTACTTCCTGGTATGGTTACTGTACTGGAAACTCCCCAAAAGAATCTGGATTGTGGTGCGGGAACAGAGAGAAAAGCTCATTTAGGACCTGCACTTACGAAGGGGTAGGCAGTTGTATATTAGGGAGTATCCCTTCTGAGAATAAAAACAGCTGGAGCTTGTTAAGGTAATTACACAGGGGAAAGGATAATGTACTGGGAACTCCTCAGAAGAATCTAATTTGTGCTGAGGGGAGAGAGATAAAAGCTCATTTAGGTACGACATGAACATGCTGGGTAGGTAGCTGTTTATCAGTAAATATCTCCACTGAGATTAAGAAAAGCAGTAGCTTAATAAATTAAGTACTTCCTGGTATGGTTACTATACTGGTAACTCCCCAAAAGGATCTGGATTGTGGTGAGGGAACAGAGAAAAAAGCTCATTTAGGAACTGCACTTACGAAGGGGGTAGGCAGCTGTATATCAGGGAGTATCCCTTCTGAGAAAAATAACAGCTGGAGCTCGTTAAGGTAATTACACAGGGGAAAGGATAATGTACTGGGAACTCCTCAGAAGAATCTTATTTGTGGTGAGGGGAGAGAGATAAAAGCTCATTTAGGAACAACATGAACATACTGGGTAGGTAGCTGTTTATCAGTAAATATCTCCACTGAGATTAAGAAAAGCAGTAGCTTAATAAATTAAGTACTTCCTGGTATGGTTACTGTACTGGGAAAATCCCCAAAAGAATCTGGATCATGGTGCGGGAACAGAGAAAAAAGCTCATTTAGGACCTGCACCTACGAAGGGGGTAGGCAGTTGTATATCAGGGAGTATCCCTTCTGAGAATAAAAACAGCTGGAGCTTGTTAAGGTAATTACACAGGGGAAGGGGTAATGTACTGGGAACTCCTCAGAAGAATCTGATTTGTGGTGAGGGGAGAGAGATAAAAGCTCATTTAGGAACGACATGAACATGCTGCGTAGGTAGCTGTTTATCAGTAAATATCTCCACTGAGATTAAGAAAAGCAGTATCTTAATAAATTAAGTATTTTCTGGTATCTTTACTGTACTGGTAACTCCCCAAAAGAATCTGGATAGTGGTGAAGGAACAGAGAAAAAAGCTCATTTAGGACCTGCACTTACCAATGGGGTATGCAGCTGTATATCAGGGAGTATCCCTTCTGAGAATAAAAACAGCTCGAGCTTGTTAAGGTAATTATACAGGGGAAAGGATAATGTCCTGGGAACTCCTCAGAAGAATCTAATTTGTGCTGAGGGGAGAGAGATAAAAGCTCATTTAGGAACGACATGAACATGCTGCGTAGGTAGCTGTTTATCAGTAAATATCTCCACTGAGATTAAGAAAAGCAGTAGCTTAATAAATTACGTACTTCCTGGTATGGTTACTGTACTGGTAACTCCCCAAAAGAATCTGGATTGTGGTGAGGGAACAGAGAAAAAAGCTCATTTAGGACCTGCACTTTCGAAGGGGGTAGGCAGCTGTATATCAGGGAGTAAACCTTCTGAGAATAAAAACAGCTGGAGCTTGTTAAGGTAATTACACAGGGGAAAGGATAATGTACTGGGAACTCCTCAGAAGAATCTGATTTGTGGTGAGGGGAGAGAGATAAAAGCTCATTTAGGAACGACATGTACATGCTGCGTAGCTAGCTGTTTATCAGTAAATATCTCCACTGAGATTAAGAAAAGCAGTAGCTTAATAAATTAAGTACTTCCTGGTATGGTTACTGTACTGGGAACTCCCCAAAAGAATCTGGATTGTGGTGAGGGAAAAGAGAAAATAGCTCATTTAAGACCTGCACTTACGAAGGGGGTAGGAAGCTGTATATCAGGGAGTATCCCTTCTGAGAATAAAAACAGCTGGAGCTTGTTAAGGTAATTACACAGGGGAAAGGATAATGTACTGGGAACTCCTCAGCAGAATCTCATTTGTGGTGAGGGGAGAGAGATAAAAACTAATTTAGGAACGACATGAACTTACTGGGTAGGTAGCTGTTTATCAGTAAATATCTCCACTGAGATTAAGAAAAGCAGTAGCTTAATGAAGTAAGTACTTCCTGGTATGGTTACTGTACTTCCCAAAAGAATCTGGATTGTGGTGAGGGAAGAGAGAAATGAGCTCATTTAGGACCTGCACTTACGAAAGGGCTAGCAGCTGTATATCAGCGAGTATCCCTTCTGAGAAAAAAAACAGCTGGAGCTTGTTAAGGTAATTACACAGGGGAAAGTATAATGTACTGGGAACTCCTCAGGAGAATCTGATTTGTGGTGAGGGGAGAGAGATAAAAGCTCATTTAGGAACGACATGAACATGCTGCGTAGGTAGCTGTTTATCAGTAAGCATCTCCACTGAGATTAAGAAAAGCAGTAGCTTAATAAATTAAGTACTTCCTGGTATGGTTACTGTACTGGTAACTCCCCAAAAGAATCTGGATTGTGGTGAGGGAACAGAGAATGAAGCTCATTTAGGACCTGCACTTACGAAGGGGGTAGGCAGCTGTATATCAGGGAATATCCCTTCAGAGAATAAGAACAGCTGGAGCTTGTTAAGGTAATTACATCTTGGAAATGTTAATGTACTGGGAACTCCTCAGAAGAATCTGATTTGTGGTGAGTGGAGGGAGATAAATCTCATTTAGGAACGACATGAACATGCTGCATAGGTAGCTGTTTATCAGTAAATATCTCCAATGAGATTAAGAAAAACAATAGGGCTTGGGACATGGCCTAGTAGCAAGAGTGCCTGCCTCGGATACACGAGGCCCTAGGTTCGATTCCCCAGAACCACATATACAGAAAACTGCCAGAAGCGGTGCTGTGGCTCAAGGGCAGAGTGCTAGACTTCAGCGAGAAGAAGCCAGGGACAGTGCTCAGGCCCTGAGTCCAGGCCCAGGACTGGGAAAAAAAAAACAAAAAACGAAAAGCAGTAGCTTAATAAATTAAGTTCTTCCTGGTATGGTTACTGTACTGGTACCTCCCCAAAAGAATCTGGATTGTGGTGAGGGAACAGAGAAAAAAGCTCATTTAAGACCTGCAATTAGGAAGGGGGTAGGCAGCTGTATATCAGGGAGTATCCCTTCTGAGAATAATAACAGCTGGAGCTTGTTAAGGTAATTATATCTTGGAAAGTTTAATGTACTGGGAACTCCTCAGAAGAATCTGATTTGTGGTGAGAGGAGAGAGATACAAGCTCATTTAAGAACGACATGAACGTGCTGCATAGGTAGCTGTTTATCAGGAAATATGTCCACTGAGATTAAGAAAAGCAGTAGCTTAATAAATTAAGTCCTTCCTGGTATTGTTACTGTACTGGTAACTCCCCAAAAGAATATGGATTGTGGTGAGGGAACAGAGAAAAAAGCTCATTTAGAACCTACACTTACGAAGGGGGTAGGCAGCTGTATATCCGGGAGTATCCCTTCTGAGAATAAAAACAGCTGGAGCTTGTTAAGGTAATTACACAGGGGAAAGGAAAATGTACTGGGAACTCCTCAGAAGAATCTGATTTGTGGTGAGGGGAGAGAGATAAAAGCTCATTTAGGAACGACATGAACATGCTGCGTAGGTAGCTGTTTATCAGTAAATATCTCCACTGAGATTAAGAAAAGCAATAGCTTAATAAATTAAGTACTTCCTCGTATGGTTATTGTACTGGTAACTCCCCAAAAGAATCTGGATTGTGGTGAGGGAACAGAGAAAAAAGCTCATTTAGGACCTGCACTTACCAAGGGGGTAGGCAGCTTTATATCAGGGAGTATCCCTTCTGAGAATAAAAACAGCTGGAGCTTGTTAAGGTAATTACAGTGGGGAAAGGATAATGTACTGGGAACTCCTCAGAAGAATCTGATTTGTGGTGAGGGGAGAGAGATAAAAGTTCATTTAGGAACGACATGAACATGCTGCATAGGTAGCTGTTTATCAGTAAATATCTCCACTGAGATTAAGAAAAGTAGTTGCTTAATAAATTAAGTACTTCGTGGTATGGTTATTGTACTGGTAACACCCCAAAAGAATCTGGATTGTAGTGAGGGAAAAGAGAAAAAAGCTCATTTAAGACCTGCACTTAGGAAGGGGTAGGCAGCTGTATATCAGGGAGTATCCCTTCTGAGAATAAAAACAGCTGGAGCTTGTTAAGATAATTACACAGGGGAAAAGATAATGTACTGGGAACGCCTCAGAAGAATCTGATTTGTGGTGAGGGGAGAGAGATAAAAGCTCATTTAGGAACGACATGAACATGCTGCGTAGGTAGCTGTTTATCAGTAAATATCTACACTGAGATTAAGAAAACCAGTAGCTTAATAAATTAAGTACTTCCTGGTATGGTTACTGTTCTCCCCAAAAGAATCTGGATTGTGGTGAGGGAACAGAGAAAAAAGCTCATTTAGGACCTGCATTTACGAAGGGGGTAGGCAGCTGTATATCAGGGAGTATCCCTTCTGAGAAAAATAACAGCTGGAGCTCGTTAAGGTAATTACACAGGGGAAAGGATAATGTACTGGGAACTCTTCAGAAGAATCTTATTTGTGGTGAGGGGAGAGAGATAAAAGCTCATTTAGGAACAACATGAACATAGTGGGTAGGTAGCTGTTTATCAGTAAATATCTCCACTGAGATTAAGAAAAGCAGTAGCTTAATAAATTAAGTACTTCCTGGTATGGTTACTGTACTGGAAAATCCCCAAAAGAATCTGGATCATGGTGCGGGAACAGAGAAAAAAGCTCATTTAGGACCTGCACCTACGAAGGGGGTAGGCAGTTGTATATCAGGGAGTATCCCTTCTGAGAATAAAAACAGCTGGAGCTTGTTAAGGTAATTACACAGGGAAAGG
The DNA here is from genome assembly GCF_023159225.1 of Perognathus longimembris pacificus. Taxonomy (NCBI): domain Eukaryota; kingdom Metazoa; phylum Chordata; class Mammalia; order Rodentia; family Heteromyidae; genus Perognathus; species Perognathus longimembris. Next base: position 18,463 of record NW_025961194.1, on the reverse strand, counting down.
GTAATGTACTGGGAACTCCTCAGAAGAATCTGATTTGTGGTGAGGAGAGAGAGATAAAAGCTCATTTAGGAACGACATGAACATGCTGCGTAGGTAGCTGTTTATCAGTAAATATCTCCACTGAGATTAAGAAAAGCAGTATCTTAATAAATTAAGTATTTTCTGGTATCTTTACTGTACTGGTAACTCCCCAAAAGAATCTGGATAGTGGTGAAGGAACAGAGAAAAAAGCTCATTTAGGACCTGCACTTACGAATGGGGTAGGCAGCTGTATATCAGGGAGTATCCCTTCTGAGATAAAAACAGCTCGAGCTTGTTAAGGTAATTATACAGGGGAAAGGATAATGTACTGGGAACTCCTCAGAAGAATCTAATTTGTGCTGAGGGGAGAGAGATAAAAGCTCATTTAGGAACGACATGAACATGCTGCGTAGGTAGCTGTTTATCAGTAAATATCTCCACTGACATTAAGAAAAGCAGTAGCTTAATAAATTAAGTACTTCTGGTATGGTTACTGTACTGGTAACTCCCCAAAAGAATCTGGATTGTGGTGAGGGAACAGAGAAAAAAGCTCATTTAGGACCTGCACTTTCGAAGGAGGTAGGCAGCTGTATATCAGGAGTATCCCTTCTGAGAATAAAAACAGCTGGAGCTCGTTAAGGTAATTACAAAGGGGAAAGGATAATGTACTGGGAACTCCTCAGAAGAATCTAATTTGTGCTGAGGGAAGAGAGATAAAAGCTCATTTAGGAACGACATGAACATACTGGGTAGGTAGCTGTTTATCAGTAAATATCTCCACTGAGATTAAGAAAAGCAGTAGCTGAATAAATTAAGTTCTTCCTGGTATGGTTACTGTACTGGTGACTTCCCAAAAGAATCTGGATCGTGGTGAGGGAACAGAGAAAAAAGCTCATTTAGGACCTGCACTTACGAAGGGGGTAGGCAGTTGTATATCAGGGAGTATCCCTTCTGAGAATAAAAACAGCTGGAGCTTGTTAAGGTAATTACACAGGGGAAAGGGTAATGTACTGGGAACTCCTCAGAAGAATCTGATTTGTGGTGAGGGGCGAGAGATAAAAGCTCATTTAGGAACGACATGTACATGCTGCGTAGCTAGCTGTTTATCAGTAAATATCTCCACTGAGATTAAGAAAAGCAGTATCTTAATAAATTAAGTATTTTCTGGTATCTTTACTGTACTGGTAACTCCCCAAAAGAATCTGGATTGTGGTGAGGGAAAAGAGAAAATAGCTCATTTAAGACCTGCACTTACGAAGGGGGTAGGCAGCTGTATATCAGGGAGTATCCCGTCTGAGAATAAAAACAGCTGGAGATTGTTAAGGTAATTATACAGGGGAAAGGATAATGTCCTGGGAACTCCTCAGAAGAATCTAATTTGTGGTGAGGAGAGAGAGATAAAAGCTCATTTAGGAACGACATGAACATGCTGCGTAGGTAGCTGTGAGCTTTTGTGCTCAAAGGTAGCACTGTACCATTCGAGCCACAGATTCATGTCTGGTATTTTATCCCCCTGTAATTCAGTGGAAATAAAGGCTCCCAGACTTTCCTGCCAGGTTGGCTTCAAACTGCTCAGTCTGTTGAGTATTTAGGATTACAGACCTGAGCCACCAGCACCTGGCTCATCATGTTCTTAACCATTAAAGATAAAATTAGAACAGAAACCCAACAGACAAAACAATTTTTTAAATAATGAACACAAAGAGAATCTCTTGTTGCAGACTATCTGAGTGAGATACAGTTTAAATTTTCCTTGCAGAGCATTTTTTGCTATTTAAAAAAAAATTTGTTCCAGTTCCAGGGCTTACACTCAGGGCCTCAAGCTCTCACTTGGCTTTTTTTGTGCATGGCTGGCATTCTATTACTTGAACTATACATTCAGTCTAGCATTTTGCAGCTGGTTAATTAGAAAGTCTCATGGAATTTTCTATATAAGCCAGCTTTGAACTGTGATTCTCAGATCTTAGTTTTCTGAGTACCTAGGTTTAAAGGTGTGAACCACCAACACCCAGCCCTTTTGGTTTCTTTAGCAATTCTAGGGTTTGAACTAGGGTATTCTTCTTACTAGGTAGGCACTCCACTTCAAACTATGACAACAGACCTTCCTTACAGAATTGCATTATGCTTTTCATAGTTTGCTGTTTAATGTTTTTAATGCAGTTTCTTAAGTAATGAAAGTAGACCCAGCTGGTTATTGAAGTATGGCTACCACCCACATATTAAGGGAATTTTTCTGACATCTACCTAACCACGTTATCCCCAATCCTAACGGCCACTGTTCCCACCATCCCTGCCATCCGATGGCTCCCGGGCCCCCTGCTGTGGGTGGAACAGTGGTCACTCCCCTAGACAAAGTAGAAAAATTAAGAGAAATATTATTAGAGCAGTTGACCTTAGGACATATCAGACCTTCGTTAAGTCCATGGAACAGCCCAGTATTTGTTATACAAAAGGCTACAGGCAAATGGAGAATGTTAAAGGACCTGAGAAAAATTAATGAACAGATGCTTCCACAGGCAGCCCTGCCGTGGATCCCCTCCATTCCTCGGGATCTCTTATTGTAATAGACATCAATCACTGTTTCTTTTTCATTCCCCTTGACGCTCAGGACTGTGAGAAGTTTGCCTTCTCCGTCCCCTTGGTTAACTACCAGGGGCCAGACCAAAGATATGAGTGGGTGGTACTACCTCAGGGCATGGCTAACAGCCCAGACTTCTGCCAACATTATGTGTCACAGGTCCTACAACCACTTCAGAGCCAGTCAGATATTATCTTATATGTTTATATGGAAGATATTATAATTGGGGAAGCCTACGCCCGACGTTTGGACGCCGCCTATAGGAAGCTCGGGTGCTGCTACATAAGGGAGGATTGCACATATCTAAAGACAAGGTTCAGACCTTACCTCCCTTTAAGATTTAGGAGGCAGACCTTAGACTAGACTCTGTTTTCCCCCTCAAGCCCCAATACCCTTTCAGTCATCCTATACCTTGATAGAGTTGCAAAAGCTTTTGGTTGAGGTTAATTGGCTAAGGTCTGGGCTTTACCTGCCTACAGAAGACTTGCTTCTGCTCTTTGACTCCTTAAAGGATAAAGCCCCCACTGATATTGTTACAATAACTCCATCACTTCAAGTGGTATTTCAAAAAATTCAGACGACCTTCAATATGGCACAGTTGGCTCGTTATAGGCCCGAATGCCCCCTTTGTCTCTGGATCATCCCCGGCTCAGAGCTTTCCTCGGCTGCCATTACTCAGGTGGGCGGGCCTCTCCAATGGGCACATGCATCGGTAGGAGAGGCTCCCAGGGTTTACTCTCAGCTAGACCAGCTAGCTGACCTGGTAATTAAGGGCATGTATACTTCTTGAGACATTATGGGCAGGATCCTGATGTGCTAATTGTTCCCTATCAGCTGTCAGATTTTAAGTGGGTTTGAAGAAACCATAACCGAGTGTCTAGTGCCTTAGAGGGCTTCATGGGAAGCTGGACTGCCATTATGGCATGTCAAGATGGGTGACCTCATTTTCGGGGTTACAGTGGACTCCCCCCATACGTTTTTCCACCAAATCCCTTATTACAGCCATGAATGTTTGTTCTCCTCAGGAATAAAGAAAAAGTCCGAGATGGATCTCTTCCTGCTCCTCCCTGGAACCACGGGAGGCCTGTCTGCGTGTGTCAGTGGTGGACGACAGCGGCGACAGCCAGCCTCCGTGTTCCATCCAGTGCCCGGCACTGCCTGCTGCTTGTTTCTTGCACTGTACCTCAGTCTCTTTTGTGGTGCAATATTTCTCTGTTGCAATATCGCCTACAGCTCTGCCCAAGAACTGGAACGGATCACTAGCACCTTGGCTGCCGTGGACCTCCAGAACCACCAGGGCCTGGACCTGCTTCGACCTCACCATCAGAGATGGGGAATGGTGCCGCCGGCCCAACTCAACCAGTGGGGGGATGGACTAATCTCCAACCTTCCCTGGACTGAGCCAGATGGGTGGCTCCCCTACCCTCTCCCTGTCGTGGGAGAGACCCCCATGACCTGTGTTTGCATTTGCCTCTGTGCTTATATAGCCTCTGTATTTACACCTGACCATGCTAGGGCAAATAGGCTTCCCCTAGTTCTTAAGCAATGAGCCAGAGCTATCCAGTCAACGGTGGTCTGGCAGCATTATGCTGCTTTTAGCCATTTGGGAACCCTCTGAAATTGGTCATGGCCCCTTCCAGGATGTGCAGCCTATCAGAGTACACAGGCGTGAGTCAGAAATAGCAGGGCCTCCTCTTGAGCACAGACCCCTCTCCTCCCCCCTTGTTCCTTTGCTGGGGCTGGCAAGCCTCATAGGCAGGGTGGCCCGACGAGCTAGGATGGCCAGCCAATGACAGGTAAGATCCTTCAGGGGGGACGACCTAAGACAGGCGCTTTCTTGAGTAGGACATCAACCAGCTTATTAAACAGAAAAGGGGGGAGATGTGGGGCGCAACGCCTGGCCCCGACTGTGCACGCCCTGGAGGTGTGTGACTGTTGCACCGCCTCTGGGGAGAGGATCCTGGCTAACCCCGCCTGCCTTCGGGGTCCGGAACTGGAAGGCAGCTCTAGGCGGTAACCTGGGGGCGGTCCTGCTGGTAGTGACATAGACTCAGGCCGCCCCTTAGGGAGGTGCCATGGCCTTCCACCCTTGACGGACAGCTCCGACCGCCAATCGTAGCCCCTGACTAGGTATGTTACACCCCTCCTCTTCCTGCTGCCATTGCCCATACTTAAGATGGGGTTCGCGCCAATAAACAGAGAGCGGTCTTGACTCTGCCCAAGTCGACTGACCATCTAACTGTGGCATAAAGGTTGGGTTGGGCTGCGTGCGGGCGACTTGCCGGTTCTTACCTATTCTGGGTTCACCCTCAGCGGGGCGGGGCGCGCCTCCTTGCCTCTCCTGCTGGTCAGGAGAGCGCCCGGGGTGCAGGGCGCCCTGCATCCGTCCATCCATTTGTCTATGTGTCTGTCTCCCTGTCCATCTGTCTGTCCATCTCTTGTGCGTCTGTCTCCCTGTCTGTCTCTATGTTTGTCTGTCTGTCTGTCGCTCTCTCATCTGTCTGTCCGTCTGTCTGTGTGTCTGCACCTTTCTCCGTCTGTGTGTCCGCCCGTTCCCTCCTTTTCCGTCTCCCAATCCACATGTCCGTCCTTCTTTCTGCCCCTCCATTCCTCCGACTGCACTGTGTCTCTCTGTCTGGGAGACGCACCCAGCACCACCCAAGGAGGATTCAGCACCCAACACCACCACCAAAGGGGGACTCAGCACTCAATACCACCACCCAGGAGGAATCAGCACACAGCACCACCACCAAAGGAGGACTCAGGTCTGTCTGTCTGTCTGTGCATGGCGCCCGCACCACCGAGGCCCCATGGCCTGACCTCACCGAGCCACTGCCTTGGTTTCCCCAAGACGCCCAGGAGCCAGGAAACCCCCAGGAGAAGCGAGAAAGGGGAAGCGGCATCCACTCCCCGCCCAGAACCCAGAAACTTCAGGGCCCAGCCGCCCCAAGCTCCCCAGGACACCCACCTGGGGGTCCACACCTGACAGCCCAACCTCCCGGAACCGAGACGGGCACCCCGGCCTCCCCACACCCGACCCGATGTGCCAATGGCCTGCAGTGAAAGTGAAAGCCCCAGGGGCCACCAGGGAGGGGAAGGAGGGGGAAGGATAGAGGGATGAAATCAAGGACCCATCCCCCACCCACCCAACACCCACCCAACACCCACCCATCCACCACACACCCAATTATCCACCCACCCAACCATCTACCCACCCATCTACCTACCCAACTACCATCCACCCACCCATTCACCCACCCACCCATCCACCTACCAACCCACCTATCCATCCACCCACCAACCCACCTATCCACCCACCCACCCACCCACCCACACACACACACCCACCCATCCATCCAACCATCCACCCACCCACCCACCCATCCACCCACCCAACCATCCACCCATCCACCCCCCCACCAATTGATCCACCCAGCCATCCACCCATCCACCCAATCATCCCCCCACCCACCCACCCACCCATCCCCATTGCTCTCTCCACAGTGCTCTCTGGGTCCAGGCCTCCTGCCCTGATCCTCCCCTGGTCTGCAGCCTCCATCTTCCTCCCCCTCCCCTCCTCCTCCTCCCCCTCCTCCTCCCTCCTCCTCCTCCTCCTCCTCCTCCTCCTCCCTCCTCCTCCTCCTCCCTCCTCGTCCTCATGGCTGAAGCTCATCCCGGTAACTCACCTCCTTTCTGGTTCCTCCATCAGCCCAAGGATGGATTCGAACTCAGTACCCTTGTATGGGTGATCCTGACTTCTCACCTTTGTTCCTCGTGACCCCTCCAACCCACCCAGAGACACCCACGCCATCTTCTGGAAGGTTCCCCACGCCCTCCTGACCCTGAGACCCCATCCCCATCCTCGGGCCCTGCAACCCCTGACCCTGGACCTGACCTGGGCCTGACCTTTGACTCCAGGAGCCACAGGCTAAGCTGGTGCTGTGAGGGCACCACCACAGAGGCCCAGTGCATCGTTTTGAACCCGGACAAGGGGTCGGTCACACTGCTGGACAGTTGGGGAAATCAAGGCACGACGGAGACACCAGGCCCAACCCTGGGAGGCCAATGGTGGGGGCTGTGGGGTAAACTGAGGCAGGGATGGGCTGGCCCACATTCGCTGGGGTTCCGGGGGCTAAGTTGAGGCACAGATGGACGAATGGAGCTACCAGGTGTTCCGGTTTATGTCGAGGCCCGGACCCCCCTCCCCGCTCCATAGGTCCCCGTCGGACAATGTAGCTGCGACTTCTGGGATCTCCTATGGTACCAGGGAGTTGAGTTCGAGGTTACGCTCACTGTGGCCGGGAGGCCCCTGACCCAAGGCCTGGGGTTCACCAACCCGGGTGAGGCCTTCAGGTTCCGGGTGGGGGGTGGGGATCGAGGGTCAGGGGTCATGGGTCATGGGTTGAAGGATCAGGGGTCATTGGGTTGAAAGTTTAGGGGTCATGGGTTTGAACTGGTCAGGGGTCATGGGTTGAAGGGTCAGGGATTGTGGGGTTGAAGGTTCAGGGTAACCCTCCCCCCCAGGCCCTCCACTGTCAACAACCCCCCCCCCGCCGCCATGTCATTTCCCCAGGCCTAGTGTGTTATGTCTTCGAGGCCCGGGCCCCTGAACTGCCCGTGGGCACTGGGGGCCGCAGGCACTGCGGGGGACACAGTATTCCTTCAGGATCCGGGACTCCAGGTTCGGCCACCACTGCTGGTTTCAATGCCCCCCCCCCCCGCACCATTGTTGGTTTCTAATGCCTTCCTCCAGGCCATCGTCGGTTTCTAATGTCCCCTGCTCACCCCGCCATTGTCAGTTTCTAATGCCCCTCTTTGGCAATGTAGGTTTCTAATGCCACCTCTGTTGGCCATTGTCTTTTTCTAACGCCGCCCTTCTGCTACTGTCAGTTTCTGACCCCCATTTCCAGGCATTGTCAGTTTCTAAGGCCCCCTCCATCCCATTGTCGGTTTCTAACGTCCCCCCCCCCCTTCGGCCATTGTGAGTTTCTAATGCCCCACCACTCCCTAGGACCGGCCTGTACCATGAGTGCTGGCCGACATGTGCCAGTCCGGCCTCCAGGTGGGCTGCATCCCTCCCCGATCTTGCTGGCCTCTGGGCCCAGACCTACGCCCTGGTCACCGGCTCGAGCCCCGCTGGCCCCGTCCACTTCCTGGACGCCTGGCTCTATGCCCGTGAAATTGGTGAGGGGTGGTTTCCAGTACCCCCTGGACCACCCAGGGCGGTTTCAAATATCCCAGAGACCACCGAGGTCAGCTTAAAGTGTCCCCAAGACCATCGAGGGTGGATTTGTGTCCTCGAGACCACCGAGAGTGGTTTCAAGTATCCCCACGAGCACTTTGTTGCATGGAGGGCAGTGTCAGGTATCCCCAAGACCACCTAGGGCGATTTCGAGGGTTCCCCCTGACCCCCAAAAGCAGCTTCAAGTTTTCCCAGGACCATCCAGGGCGGTTTTAAGTGTCCCCGAGACCGCTGAGGGCGGTTTCAAGTGTCCCCACAAGCACCTTGGTGGATGGAGGGCAGTTTCCACTGTCCCCATGAGCATCCATGGCAGTTTTGAGTGTCCCCTAAGACCCACAAGGGCAGTTTCAAGTATCCCTGGCACCACCGAGGGCAGTTTCGAGCCCCCCCATCCCACCCGGTGTCCCTCCATTCATCTGTGGCAGTTTTCAGAACACTTTGACCCCCTGTGAAACGTGAGCATTGCCTGCGGCCCCCGGGGCTGGCAGGTATGGTGGGCGCCACACAGGACCTGGAGGCAGTGGAGCAAGCATGACTTCCGGTTCCAGCTGGCCCTGTGCATGTGAGTACTCAGTGCAACACCCGGGAGTACTCGGTCCAGCACTGGCAGGGAGTATTTAGTCCAGCATGAGTCGGGAGGGGTTGGGGTTCCGGATTGGTGTGGGTTGGGAGTACTCAGTGCAGCACCCGGGAGTACTCAGTCCAGCACTGGCGGGTAGTACTCGGTCCAGCATGGGTCGGGAGGGGGTGGGGTTACGGATTGGTGTGGGTTGGGAGTACTCAGTCCAGCACCGGGGAGGGATGGGAGTACTCAGTCCAGCACCAGGGAGTACTGGTTGTAGCACCTTGGACTACTCAGTCCAGTATTGGTTGGGAGAGGTGGGTTTCAGGATTAGTGTGAAATGGGAGTACTCAGCCCAGCACTGGGGAGTACTCTGCACAGCACCTGGGAGTACTAAGCACAGCACCCAGAAGTACATGGTCCAGCACCCTGCCCCGCAGTCAGTGCTGACTGAGGCCTGTGCTCTGTTCTTTTAGCATGGCGCCCAGCTGGTCTCCCAGGTCTCCCCGGTGAGTGCTCCTCTAACCCCTCCCGCTGTGCCCAGGGGCCTGGACCTCGAGACCCCGCCTGGAACCGCCCCATGCCTCAGTTTACCCCTGCCCCATGGCGAGTCTCCGCCCACATTGAGGTCTTGAGAGGCTCAGGCAACACCTACGCCCTGTGCATCTGGGCCGGGGACGCCCGCACTCTGACCTAGGGCTCCTGGAGCAACACGGTGGAGTTTGGGGAGCAGAGGGCGGTTTCAACTGTCTGCAGGGAGGTTTCAAGTGTCCCCAGGAGTAGAGGTTCTGGGCGGGGGGTGGTTTCAAGTGTCCCCAGGACCATTTTGGGCCTGTGGGTGGATGGAGGGCGGTTTCAAGTGTCCCCAGGGGGAAGGGGTCTGGGGCGGTTCGTTTCAAGTGTCTCCAGGGTGGGGAGGGGTCTGTGGGGAGTGGTTTCAAGTATCCCCAGGGCGGTTTCAAGTGTCCTGTGGGTGGTTTCTAGTATCCCAATGGGGAGGGGCTCTTGGGGGGGTGGTTTCAAGTGTAACCAGGACCAACTTGGGCCTGTGGGTGGATGGAGGGCGGTATCAAGTGTCCTGGGGTGGGAGTGGCTCTGTAGGGGGCGGTTTGAAGCGTCCCCAAGGCAACCCTGGGCCTGTGGGTGGATGGAGGGCGGTTTCAAGTGTCCCCAAGGGGAGGGGGTCTGGGTGAGGGTCGGTTTCAAGTGTCCCAGGATGGGGGCAGTTCTTTAGGGGGTGGTTTCAAGTGTCTCCAAGGCAACCCTCGGCATGTGCATCGATGGAGGGCAGTTTCCAGTGTCCCCACGAAAACCTTGGGCCTGTGAGTGGATGTAGGGCAGTTTCCAGTGTCCCCACGGCGGTTTCAAGTGTCCCCGGGGGAATGGGGATCTGGGTGGGGGGGGTGGTTTCAAGTGTCCCCAAGACCATTCTGGGCCTGTGGGTGGATAGGTGGTGATTTCAAGTGTCCTCAGAGGCCTCACATGGGGGGGGAGCCTTTGCAGGTGGAGTCGTGTGGGGAGGGGTGGGGCAAGGAGCTGAGGGTCACGTGGCCCTCCCTCCCCACTTCATGTGACCCCTCCCCCTCCCATCCCTTCCTCCCCGCGTGTGTGCACACCCACACGGTTGGAAGTTTCAAGGGTCCCCGCCAGGCCAGCCATGCTGCACCTGCTGCTTCGGCAGCACTGGGGTCACTGGGCCTGGGCTGGGGTTGTAGGAGGTGAGCAGGGATCCGAACCGGGGCCCCCAGGGTTGGGGGGGTGGAACGCATCGCATTGTGGGCCATGCGGGAGGCCGGGATTCGAGCCCACATCCACCCGTCCGTCCGTCTGCCCCGCAGGCTCCTGCTGTGTCAGTGACAAGGTGACTGGTGGCACCGACCAGGTGAGGATGGACGGATGGACGGAGGGAGGGACAGAGGGACACGGGGGCTGGGGGATTGGGGATGACAGACAGACGGCAATGGGAATCGAGACATGGACGGACAGACAGAGAGACAGGGAGATGGACGGACAGATGAACAGACAGACAGACAGACTGGGAGACAGATGGACAGACCTGGAGACAAACAGGCATGGACAAGAGACAGGCAGACAGATGGACAGACAGACATGGAGACAGACAGACAGGGAGACGGACAGACAGACACACAGCAGACAGATGGTCGGACGGACAGACAGGGACACAGATGAGCAGGACAGACAGACAGGCGGACAGGGAGACAGACAGGCAGAACTGGAGACAGACAGATGACAAAAAGACACAGGATGGACGGATGGACAGATGGACATCATGGAGACAGATAGACAAGAGAGGGAGACGGACAGCCAGATGAGCACACAGTGAGACACACAAGGAGACAGACAGTCACGGAAAGATGGACCTGGAGACAGACGGACAAACAGACTGAGCAGATGGTCAGACAGACAGACGGAGAAACAGGGAGACAGTCAGAGGGACGGATGGACGGACAGATGGACAGATGAGCAGACGGGCAGACATACCTGGAGACAGACGGACAGATGGACAAATGGATGACGGACAGACACACAGGGAGACAGACGGACAAAGAGATGGACGGATGGACACACGGACAGCCGGACAGCCGTGCACCTCCCCCTGTCCTCCGCTGGGAGGAGGAAGAGGAGGAAGAGGAGGCGGAGCCATGGCCCCTGGTGGGGCTGAGCCTGCAGCCTGGGCCCTGATCATGGCGCCGCCGGGGTCACCCCAGCCCCCCCCCGCATGCACACACGTACCCAGGGTTAGGGTACTGAGTCCTCCTGCGTGGGTGCTGGGTGCTCAGTCCTCCCCCGGCATCTCCACACAAGATGCTGGGTGCTCAGTCCCCCCTGGCGTCTCCACACAAGGTGCTGGGTGCTCAGTCCTCCTGTGTTAGTGCTGGGTGCTCAGTCCTCCCCTGGTGCCTCCATATGGGGAGCCACGTGCTCAGTCCCCTGTATAGGTGCTGGGTACTTAGTCCTCCTGTGTGGGTGCTGGTTGTTCAGTCCTCCTCCTGTGTCTGCATACAAGGTGCTGGGTGCTCAGTCCTCCCGTGCCTCCACACAAAGTGCTGGGTGCTCAGTCTTCTCATGTGGGTGCTGGGCAGTTAGACCTGTGTCCCACAGGAGGGGCTGGGTGCTCAGTCCTACTCCTGTGAATCCACAGGACGCGCTGGGCGCTCAGTTCTCCTCCCGTTCCTCCACACGAGGTGCTGGGTGCTCAGTCCTCCTGTGTGGGTGCTAGGCGCTCAGTCCTCCTCCCGTGCCTCCGTGAGGGGTGCTGGGTGCTTGGTCACTCTCTGGGGCCGCAGGGCCTAGCTCACTGTCTGTCACTCCGGCTGCCCACAGGGGAAGGGAGAGACGGACAGATGGGTGGACACAGAGACAGGGAGAGAGACAGACAGACAGGAACAGGCACCGACACAGACGGACAGACAGACAGACGGGGTGACACAGACTGAGACAGACAGACAGACGGACGGTTAGACCAGGTGTTGGACAGTCAGGCAGCTAGAGAGACACAGACAGATGGACAGGGAGATAGACAGACAGGGAGACAGACAGACAGACAGACAGACAGGGAGACAGACGGATGGACGGACAGATGGACAGACAGAAAGACAGACAGGGAGACGGAAAAATGGACAGACAAACAGACATAGATGGACGGGATGGGCAGGGAGACTGAGAGACGGACAGATGGACAGACAGATGGACGAACAGAAAGACAGACGGAAAGACAGAGACACAGATGGATGAACAGGGAAGACAGACGGACAAATAGGGAGACAGGGAGAGAGACAGATGGACAGACAGACCGACAGACAGACGGACAGAGAGATGGACAGACAGGCAGTGAGACAGACAGACACAGAGACAGACGGACGGCAGACAGATCGACGGATGGACTGACGGACAACTGGACGAACAGGGAGACAGAGAGTCAGACGGACAGATGGATGGACTGACAGATGGAGACAGACAGCCGGGGCGGACAGATGGACAGACAGACGGATTGACAGACAGACATACAGGGAGAGACAGGCGGACAGACAGATGGGCAGACGGACGGACAGACAGACAAGGAGACAGACAGATGGTCGGACAGACAAGGACCAATTAACTTAGATGGATGGACGCACAGAGCGACAGGCGCACAGGGTCCTAGGCCTGGGGACAGACAGACGGATGGACGGATGGGCAGGGAAACCAAGGCAGAGAGACAGACAGGTGGACACAGGGACAACAGAGAGAGAGCCGGACAGACGGACACACGGACAGGCAAGGGGCCTAGGGGAGGAGGGGGACTGGGGCTCGAATCCCGGCCCAGCACCCAGCCACCCGGCACCCAGCTACTCAGCACCCAGTACCCATGAACTCAGCAGCCAGCACCCAGCTACTAAGCACCCAGCACCCAGCCACCCAGCACCCATTACCCAGCCTCCCAGGGTCTCAGCCCTCAGCACCCAGGTACTCAGCACCCACCTACTCAGCACCCAGTACTGAGCACCCAGGTGTTCAACCCTCAGTGCCCTCAGCACCCAGCGAACCAGTACCCAGCACCTAGCCACCCAGCAACCAGCTACCCAGTAATGAGCCACCCACCCAGCTACCCAGCCACCAAGTACCCAGCCACCCAGCACATAACCACCCAGCACCCAGTACCAACATCCAGCCAATCAGCATCCACTACTCAGCTACTCAGCACCTAGCCACCCAGTACCCAGCATCCCAGCTAGCCAATACCCAGTACCCAACACCCAGCAACCAGCACCCAGCTACTCAGCACCCAGAAACCAGCATTCAGCATGCAGCTACTCAGCACCTAGCACCCATTACCCATCATGCAACTACTAAGCACCAACCAGTACCCAGCACCCAGCGACTCAGTACCTAGCCACCCAGCACCCAGTACCCAGCACCCAGCTATTCACCACCCAGGTACCCAGCACCAAGTACCCAGCAACCCAGCACTCAGCTACTCAGCACCCTGTATCCAGTTATTTAGACCTCAGCATCCAGCTAGTCAGCACCCAGCCACCCAGCTACTCAGAACCCAGTACCCAGGACCCAGGCGCCAACCACCCAGCACCTAGTACCTAGTACCCAGCCAATCAGCGTCCAGTACCCACCTACTCAGCACCCAGCCACCCAGCTACCCAGCTACCCAGCACCTAATCCAGCACCTAGTACCCAGCCACCCAGCACCCAGCACCCAGGACACAACCAATCAGCACCCATCACCCAGTACCCAGCACCCAGCCAACCAGCCCCAAGCACCCAGCTACTCAGCACCCAACCACCCAGCACCCAGTACCCAGCACCCAGCTACCTAGTATCTAGCACTCAGCACCCGGCACCCCCAGCTTGCACATTGCAAACCCGTGTATCACTTTACCCTGTTTTGACTCCACTGCCTCCCTCCCGCCTGTCCGCTCTGCCCCACCCGGCCCCCCATCCATCACCCGTCCTGCCCTGGCCTGAGCCTTCCAGTGCCTCAAGCAGAAACAACAGGAAACCACCAGGGCGGGGCGGGGCTGGCCAAGGAAAGTAAAGACTTATCATTTCAACTTCACATCTGAGTAGTTCATTAAGAATGGGTAGCCATTTGACAGGCAGACACCAATGGGGAAGATTCCAGGAAGAAGAGACAGAGACAGGAACGCAGGAAGAGAACAACTCTCTAGAAACCAGTAATTCCTGCTGCTGAATGCCATAAGCATTGTGAAAATTAAAAAGAAGCTGGGGTCAATTTGGGCTCCTTCCATAAGGCAGTGGAGAAGAGGTATTTAAGCATAAGACATACATTTTAGAAGTGTCCCAATGTACAGGGTGCTGGTGGCTCATGCCTGTCTGTCATCCTAGCTACTCAGAAGGCTGACTTTGAGATCATTGTTGAATGCCAGTGAAGACAAGAATGTCGGTTAAAGAGTCTCATCTCCAATTAACTACAAAAAATACAAAAACAAAAACCTGGAAGAGGCACTATGGCTCAAAGAGACAGAGGACTAGCCTTGAAAAGAAAGGAAGAAGGGCTGGGAATATGGCCTAGTGGTAGAGTGCTTGCCTTGTATACATGAAGCCATGGGTTCAATCCCTCACCACCACATATAGCAAAAAGCAAGAAGTGGAGCAGTGGCTCAAGTGGTAGTGTACTAGCCTTGAGCAAAACAAAAACAAAAGCCTGGGACAGTGCTCAGGACCTGAGTCCAGGACTGGCAATGAAGGAAGGAAGGAAGGAAAGAAGGAAGGAAGTGTTGTGCCAAGTTGCAAGACCACCCCCAAGAAGACCACCGAGATTCAGACACTCCGAAATGCAAAAGCAAGGCAAGGCTTTATTTAACGAGCTGCCAACTCGGGCCTCGTCCTACCCACCGACACAGCGGAGGTTAGGAGGAAGCCCCGAGCTGTGATTACACAGGGCTTATAAAGGCAAAGAACAAGGTTACAACAATCAGCTGTGCAAGCGAGATTAGAACACAGGTACAAATCTGATTGGCTCAGGGTTCGATTCTAAAATGGGGTTCACGTGGTGGGGCCTGACTTCAAAGTCTGGCACCTCATTTCCCCCTTTTTCTTTTTGGTACCTTGGGAGCCAATCATGGCTCCATTCTGTCCATTTCAATGGCTTGCATGTCTAGGGGATGATATAGAGGTAAGGCATGGGCCAGTAGGGCCAAAAGTAGTATCCGAAAATAACTCTGGTCCCTCGGTTTTAAAGGGGGGCTGATGGGTGAAGATCATCCATCTTCTGTAATTTCTTCAGGCTGACTCAGGGGCGTTGACCTTACCTAGCCAGGAACCTATAACCTTAGTCTACTTTACCAGGGACTGCAGGATTCACCTCACTTTGGAGTGAGCTGCCAAAATAACATTAACACTAGCCAGGGTAGTAAGGAAAGAAGGCAAAAAGAAAATTATAACAATATTCAGTCTAACTTTCTTTTCTTGAGGCGAAGGCGAAGCGGCTGAGTTGGGTGCTTGGAGACCTCCCATGTTCCACCACAGTAGTTGTCATCCAGGGCAAAGGGGTCAGCTGGCCTGGCGTGGAAGCAATGAACCCAAGTGGCGATGCCGTCTAGGGTTCCTTCCACCGTGGTTCTTAGGATTTCAGTCCCCTGGTCTGAATAAATGGGGGGTAGGGACAGAAGCAGAATCATATCTTTTAGAGTCCAATCATTTTCTCTACCTGTCCTGCACTCTGGGGTCTATAAGCACAATGCAATTTCCAATCTGTCCCCAGTGCTGCAGCTATTCCCTGACTTAGTTTTGAGATGAAAGCCTGTCCGTTGTCTGACCCAATGGTGGATGGGAAGCCATACCTGGGTAGGATTTCTTCCAGGATCTTCTTAGCCACTACATTCGCAGTCTCATGCTTTGTTGGATAGGCTTCAACCCATCCTGAAAAGGTGTCTACAAAAACTAGCAAATATTCTGTGAAATCTACTTCCCAATACACACCTGGCCTATTCCCATAGAGGCGAGCTCCTTTAGTAATCTGTTGATTGGGGGCATTGGCAAGCTGACAGGCCTTTAACAGATCTCAATAAGGACACAATCTCAGGTCTACAAGCTTTCTTTACTAAACAGATGTATGAGCTTAAAATTCTCACTGCCAGTCAGGGCTTTGAGTAAATGTGGGGGGTGAGATTTTAATCTATCCTCTCATTTGACAAACTTACCCTTACTAACCACTATCACAGATGACTGGTAAATTCCTGCCCAGTAGACAGACATGGGCATTGGAAAGGCATGCTTATGAACTATGCATCTAGGACTTCCCGGCTTTAACTTTTGAAAGGCCAACAGTAGTGACTCTAGGATCTGACACCATCTCTGCCATCCAAGCAGTGGCTTACTGCCTCGATGCTCCATCACTTTTGTCCCAGGAGGAGTGACTTTCGACTTGGACTCAGGGCCTGAGTGCTGTCCCTCAGCTCTCCAGCTCAAGACTAGCACCCTACCACTTTTGAGCTCCACACCACTCCGTTCCCAGCACTCTGCTGGCTGATTACAGACAAGTCTCTCACAGGGACCTTTCTTTGCCCGGGCTGGCTTCGAACCGCAGATTCAGATCAATGAGTCTTATAAGGGGCCACTTTACTCCAATTAGAAGCAACAAGGTGGTCCACACAGAAGTAGTCTTTAAGCATGCTCTCTTACCTGGAACTTATTAAGGGTCAGTATTAGATCTTGACAAACTTGTAGGAATTACCTGTGCTTCTCTGTGGGCCTGCTGGAAACTGTTACAAAAAAACCTACAAAGAAGCTGGAATGGCAATTAAACATTTTGGTAGCCATAATTCTCCTTTTCTCACTTTGCAATAATTATTTAGGACAATTTTACTTCCAAATTTCTTATCTAGAAATGTATTCTTGATTTCCAAAGCCTTTTTAACACTAACACAACACTTTAGCTTTTATCTGCATCGGAAAAACTGAAGCTCACAGGCAATCTGAAACCAGGTGCCACCCTTTGCTTACATGCTGCTTGTTTTAAAAGAGCCTCTTTTTTTTTTTTTTCTTCAGTCCCAGTTACTGCATGGCATGAAGACCTTTGAATTTAAACTTAGTTTTGCATCATACTGCAGTCTTGAACATATTCACACTCACACATGCACACACACATACATTTTCAAAATATCTTAAAGCGCGCTGAATAAGCATCGGCCGTACATTTTAAGGCAAAAACCTTTAACAAATGATTTTAGCATTCTCCAGCCTCATTTTCCAGGGCTTGATAGTTTTAGTAAAACATTTTTAGTCTTAGTAAAACATTTTAGCGCACCAAACAATTTTCTGCTTAAGAAGGTTGGGTGGGGGTCCCCTAGAGTTCTTTTTTTGCGGACATTCTCACTGATTGACTGATTGTGGACTGTCACCTGTACATCTTTCCAGTGAGCTAAAGTCAAGTCCAGGGGAGTGGAAGGAACGTTCCCCATCATCCGTTTGTCAGTCAGGCACAGTGCAAGAAAAAAAAACACACAAAAATGAGCTATCTCCTTAACCTCCCTCCAGTGAGCTAGGATCAAGTCTAGGGGCTAGATGGAGGTCCTCAAGATAGAACGTTATCCATAGCTCTGATCAGATGTACAGTCCAAAAGGCTACAAAAAACAAAACAATTAATACAAAAGGAGGAAAACACACAGGCCTAAGAAAAGCTACGAGTTGGAGATCTCCCAAGCTGGCCCACAACCTCCTACAAGGGTGCAGAAGGAATGGACCGGAGTTGGCCCACAACCTCCTGCAAGAAGGAGTGGACCCGAGTTGGCCCACAACCTCCTGTAAGAAGGAGTGGACCCGAGTTGGCCCACAACCTCCTGCAAGGGTGCAGAAGGAGTGGACCCGAGTTACGAGTTGGAGATCTCCCAAGTTGGCCCGCAACCTCCTGCCAGGGTACAGGAGGAGTGGACCCAAGTTGGCCCACAACCTCCTGCCAGATAAGCAGAAGGAGCAGACCCAAGTACAAGGTGGGCAGGTTGAGTCTCGTTTAGGAGGCCCTCCTGGTCAGTTCCGGCCAAAAACCAAACTGACTCGCGCCCTACAAGTATAAGCAAAAGCAAAACAGACAAGCAGACAAATTACAGGACAAGACAAATGAACAGCGCTGTTTTCTTACCTTCGGAGTCTGGGATCTCGGGGTCTCTGGGGCTATCCCGGACGAAACCCCAAATGTTGTGCCAAGTTGCAAGACCACCCCCAAGAAGACCACCGAGATTCAGACACTCCGAAATGCAAAAGCAAGGCAAGGCTTTATTTAACGAGCTGCCAACTCGGGCCTCGTCCTACCCACCGACACAGCGGAGGTTAGGAGGAAGCCCCGAGCTGTGATACACAGGGCTTATAAAGGCAAAGAACAAGGTTACAACAATCAGCTGTGCAAGCGAGATTAGAACACAGGTACAAATCTGATTGGCTCAGGGTTCGATTCTAAAATGGGGTTCACGTGGTGGGGCCTGACTTCAAAGTCTGGCACCTCAGAAGGAAGGAAGGAAGGAAGGGAGAAAAGAAAGAGAGGAAGAAAGAAAGAGAGAAAGGAAGAAAGTCAGTGAACTCAGGGTC
>NW_025961193.1:0-42565 GCF_023159225.1 Perognathus longimembris pacificus | reverse complement strand
CAAGCTGCCAGCTGTAATCATTCAGCTCGGAGGTATTTTCTGATATACAGCTACTTACCCGGTGGTGTAGAGAGATTATAAATGAGCCTTGATCACTCTTCCAGCACCTCATAGCGATCCAATCGAGGACAGAGGAGTTCACTGTCTATGGCCCGCCCGATCAGCCTACTCTAACAAGCTGCAGCTGTTCTCATTCACCGAGGAGATGTTACGTGATGTACAGCTAGTTGCCCCTGTGGTGCATACAGGATGTAAATGAGCCTTTATCTCAATTCCAGCACCACCACGCAGATTCGATCTAGGACAGCGGAGTTTACTCTCTATGGCCGTCAGGCCTCCAATAACAAGCTGCAGCTGTTCTCATTCACTGAGAAGGTATATAGCTATTCATCTCGGTGGTGCGTAAAATACATAAATTATCCTTTATCGCTCTTCCAGCACACCAATGCAGATCTTGTCAAGGACAGCGGCGTTTACTCAATATAGCACATCCTATGGAGGACAGTGGCGTTCACTCGCTATGGCCTGACCGGCCTACAGTACGGAGCAGCAGCTGTTCTCATTCACTCAGGAGATAGTCCCTGATATAGGGAGACTTACCCCCGCTGGTGCATACAGGGACACGTGAGCCTTTATCTCTCTTCCAGCAACACAGAGCACATCCTACCTCTGAGAACAGCGGGGGTCACTCGCTGAGTCCCAACCAGCGTACATGAACAAGCTGCAGCTGTACGAATTCACCGTGGAGATATTGCTTTGTATTTCCTACCCACCCCGATGGTGCGTAGAGGACACAAATGAGCCTATATCTCTCTTCCCGACCACAAATCAGATGCAATCGCGGACCACGGGGTTCACTCGCTATGGCCCGCATGGCCTAACCGACCTAGCTGCATCTGTTCTCATTCTCTGAGGAGATTTCCCAGATGTCCAGCTACTTAGCCCTGTGGTGCTTACAGTACACAAATGCGCCTTTATCTCTCTTCCAGCACACAAAGGCGAACCTGTGGAGGAAAGCGTCGTTCACTCAATAGGCCACGACCGGCATACTAGACGTAACAAGTTGTAGCTGTTCTCATTCTCCCAGGACATATTCCCTGATAGACCGCAACTTACGCGTTGTTGCGAACAGGACATTAATGAGCCTTTATCTCTCTTCCAGCACCACAAAGCAGATCCAATCGAGGACAGCGGAGTTCCCTGGCTGTGGCCCGAACGGCCTACTTCAACAGCAGCAGCTGCTCGGATTCACGACGGATACATTCTGTGATGTACAGGTACTTACCCCGGTGGTGCGTACAGACACAAATGAGCATTTTCCTGTCTTCCACCACACAAAGCATGTCTTCTCTAGAACAGCAGTGTTCAACCGCTGTGGCCTGAAAGATGCCTTAGCCGAGGAGATATTTCCTGATGTACCACAACTCACCCCGGTGGTGAGTACAGGTCATAAATGAGCCCTTCTCTATTCCAGCATCACAAAGCAGTTCCAATCGAAGACAGCGGAGTTTTCGCGCTTTGGCCCGAAGGCCTACCCAAACAAGCTGCAGCTGTTCTCATTCACCGAGGAGATATTCCCTGATATACAGATACTTACCTGCGTTGTTCGTACAGTATATCAATGAGCCTTTATCTCTCTTCCAGCACCATAAAGCAGATCCTATGGAGAATAGCCGAGTTCACTCGCTATGTCCCGACCAGGCTACCTTAACAAGTTGCAGCTGTTCTCATTCACCGTGGAGCTATTTCCGGCTGGTGCCTAGAGGACACAGGTGAACCTTTATCTCTCTTCCAGCAACACTAAGCACATCCTACCTCTGAAAACAGCGGGGGTCACTCGCTAAGACCCGACCTTCGTACATGAACAAGCTGCAGCTGTACTAATTCACCGTGGAGATATTTCCTAATATTTGCTACTTACCCCGCTGGTGCGAAGAGGACACAAATGAGCCTTTATCTCTCTTCCAGCACCCCAACGCCGATTGAATCTAGGACAGCGGAGTTTATTCCGTATGGCCCCACGATCTTACCCTATCAAGCTGCAGCTCTAATCATTCAGCTCGGAGATATTTCCTGATATACAGCTACTTACCTCCATTGTGCGTGTAGCCTTTATTTCTCTTCCAGCACCTTAAAGCAGATCCCTTCGAGAAGAGCGGAGTTCACTCGCAATGTTCCCACCAGGCTACCTTAACAAGCTGCAGCTGTTCTCATTCACCGTGGAGCTATTTCCTGGCGCGAAGAGGACTCAAAGGAGCCTTTATCTCTCTTCCAGCACCCCTAAGCCGATTGAAACTAGGACAGCGGAGTTTATTCGCTATGGCCCCACGAGCCTACCTATCAAGCTGCAGCTGTAATCATTCAGCTCGGAGGTATTTTCTGATATACAGCTACTTACCCGGTGGTGTAGAGAGATTATAAATGAGCCTTGATCACTCTTCCAGCACCTCATAGCGATCCAATCGAGGACAGAGGAGTTCACTGTCTATGGCCCGCCCGATCAGCCTACTCTAACAAGCTGCAGCTGTTCTCATTCACCGAGGAGATGTTACGTGATGTACAGCTAGTTGCCCCTGTGGTGCATACAGGATGTAAATGAGCCTTTATCTCAATTCCAGCACCACCACGCAGATTCGATCTAGGACAGCGGAGTTTACTCTCTATGGCCCGTCAGGCCTCCAATAACAAGCTGCAGCTGTTCTCATTCACTGAGAAGGTATATAGCTATTCATCTCGGTGGTGCGTAAAATACATAAATTATCCTTTATCGCTCTTCCAGCACACCAATGCAGATCTTGTCAAGGACAGCGGCGTTTACTCAATATAGCACATCCTATGGAGGACAGTGGCGTTCACTCGCTATGGCCTGACCGGCCTACAGTACGGAGCAGCAGCTGTTCTCATTCACTCAGGAGATAGTCCCTGATATAGGGAGACTTACCCCCGCTGGTGCATACAGGACACGTGAGCCTTTATCTCTCTTCCAGCAACACAGAGCACATCCTACCTCTGAGAACAGCGGGGGTCACTCGCTGAGTCCCAACCAGCGTACATGAACAAGCTGCAGCTGTACGAATTCACCGTGGAGATATTGCTTTGTATTTCCTACCCACCCCGCTGGTGCGTAGAGGACACAAATGAGCCTATATCTCTCTTCCCGACCACAAATCAGATGCAATCGCGGACCACGGGGTTCACTCGCTATGGCCCGCACGGCCTAACCGACCTAGCTGCATCTGTTCTCATTCTCTGAGGAGATTTCCCAGATGTCCAGCTACTTAGCCCTGTGGTGCTTACAGTACACAAATGCGCCTTTATCTCTCTTCCAGCACCACAAAGGCGAACCTGTGGAGGAAAGCGTCGTTCACTCAATAGGCCACGACCGGCATACTAGACGTAACAAGTTGTAGCTGTTCTCATTCTCCCAGGACATATTCCCTGATAGACCGCAACTTACGCGTTGTTGCGAACAGGACATTAATGAGCCTTTATCTCTCTTCCAGCACCACAAAGCAGATCCAATCGAGGACAGCGGAGTTCCCTGGCTGTGGCCCGAACGGCCTACTTCAACCAGCAGCAGCTGCTCGGATTCACGACGGATACATTCTGTGATGTACAGGTACTTACCCCGGTGGTGCGTACAGACACAAATGAGCATTTTCTGTCTTCCACCACCACAAAGCATGTCTTCTCTAGAACAGCAGTGTTCAACCGCTGTGGCCTGAAAGATGGCCTTAGCCGAGGAGATATTTCCTGATGTACCACAACTCACCCCGGTGGTGAGTACAGGTCATAAATGAGCCCTTCTCTATTCCAGCATCACAAAGCAGTTCCAATCGAAGACAGCGGAGTTTTCGCGCTTTGGCCCGAAGGCCTACCCAAACAAGCTGCAGCTGTTCTCATTCACCGAGGAGATATTCCCTGATATACAGATACTTACCTGCGTTGTTCGTACAGTATATCAATGAGCCTTTATCTCTCTTCCAGCACCATAAAGCAGATCCTATGGAGAATAGCCGAGTTCACTCGCTATGTCCCGACCAGGCTACCTTAACAAGTTGCAGCTGTTCTCATTCACCGTGGAGCTATTTCCGGCTGGTGCCTAGAGGACACAGGTGAACCTTTATCTCTCTTCCAGCAACACTAAGCACATCCTACCTCTGAAAACAGCGGGGGTCACTCGCTAAGACCCGACCTTCGTACATGAACAAGCTGCAGCTGTACTAATTCACCGTGGAGATATTTCCTAATATTTGCTACTTACCCCGCT
Organism: Perognathus longimembris pacificus; assembly: GCF_023159225.1. NCBI lineage: Eukaryota > Metazoa > Chordata > Mammalia > Rodentia > Heteromyidae > Perognathus > Perognathus longimembris. Next base: position 38,295 of record NW_025961193.1, on the reverse strand, counting down.
GGTGCGAAGAGGACACAAATGAGCCTTTATCTCTCTTCCAGCACCCCAACGCCGATTGAATCTAGGACAGCGGAGTTTATTCCGTATGGCCCCACGATCTTACCCTATCAAGCTGCAGCTCTAATCATTCAGCTCGGAGATATTTCCTGATATACAGCTACTTACCTCCATTGTGCGTGTAGCCTTTATTTCTCTTCCAGCACCTTAAAGCAGATCCCTTCGAGAAGAGCGGAGTTCACTCGCAATGTTCCCACCAGGCTACCTTAACAAGCTGCAGCTGTTCTCATTCACCGTGGAGCTATTTCCTGGCGCGAAGAGGACTCAAAGGAGCCTTTATCTCTCTTCCAGCACCCCTAAGCCGATTGAAACTAGGACAGCGGAGTTTATTCGCTATGGCCCCACGAGCCTACCTATCAAGCTGCAGCTGTAATCATTCAGCTCGGAGGTATTTTCTGATATACAGCTACTTACCCGGTGGTGTAGAGAGATTATAAATGAGCCTTGATCACTCTTCCAGCACCTCATAGCGATCCAATCGAGGACAGAGGAGTTCACTGTCTATGGCCCGCCCGATCAGCCTACTCTAACAAGCTGCAGCTGTTCTCATTCACCGAGGAGATGTTACGTGATGTACAGCTAGTTGCCCCTGTGGTGCATACAGGATGTAAATGAGCCTTTATCTCAATTCCAGCACCACCACGCAGATTCGATCTAGGACAGCGGAGTTTACTCTCTATGGCCCGTCAGGCCTCCAATAACAAGCTGCAGCTGTTCTCATTCACTGAGAAGGTATATAGCTATTCATCTCGGTGGTGCGTAAAATACATAAATTATCCTTTATCGCTCTTCCAGCACACCAATGCAGATCTTGTCAAGGACAGCGGCGTTTACTCAATATAGCACATCCTATGGAGGACAGTGGCGTTCACTCGCTATGGCCTGACCGGCCTACAGTACGGAGCAGCAGCTGTTCTCATTCACTCAGGAGATAGTCCCTGATATAGGGAGACTTACCCCCGCTGGTGCATACAGGACACGTGAGCCTTTATCTCTCTTCCAGCAACACAGAGCACATCCTACCTCTGAGAACAGCGGGGGTCACTCGCTGAGTCCCAACCAGCGTACATGAACAAGCTGCAGCTGTACGAATTCACCGTGGAGATATTGCTTTGTATTTCCTACCCACCCCGCTGGTGCGTAGAGGACACAAATGAGCCTATATCTCTCTTCCCGACCACAAATCAGATGCAATCGCGGACCACGGGGTTCACTCGCTATGGCCCGCATGGCCTAACCGACCTAGCTGCATCTGTTCTCATTCTCTGAGGAGATTTCCCAGATGTCCAGCTACTTAGCCCTGTGGTGCTTACAGTACACAAATGCGCCTTTATCTCTCTTCCAGCACCACAAAGGCGAACCTGTGGAGGAAAGCGTCGTTCACTCAATAGGCCACGACCGGCATACTAGACGTAACAAGTTGTAGCTGTTCTCATTCTCCCAGGACATATTCCCTGATAGACCGCAACTTACGCGTTGTTGCGAACAGGACATTAATGAGCCTTTATCTCTCTTCCAGCACCACAAAGCAGATCCAATCGAGGACAGCGGAGTTCCCTGGCTGTGGCCCGAACGGCCTACTTCAACCAGCAGCAGCTGCTCGGATTCACGACGGATACATTCTGTGATGTACAGGTACTTACCCCGGTGGTGCGTACAGACACAAATGAGCATTTTCTGTCTTCCACCACCACAAAGCATGTCTTCTCTAGAACAGCAGTGTTCAACCGCTGTGGCCTGAAAGATGGCCTTAGCCGAGGAGATATTTCCTGATGTACCACAACTCACCCCGGTGGTGAGTACAGGTCATAAATGAGCCCTTCTCTATTCCAGCATCACAAAGCAGTTCCAATCGAAGACAGCGGAGTTTTCGCGCTTTGGCCCGAAGGCCTACCCAAACAAGCTGCAGCTGTTCTCATTCACCGAGGAGATATTCCCTGATATACAGATACTTACCTGCGTTGTTCGTACAGTATATCAATGAGCCTTTATCTCTCTTCCAGCACCATAAAGCAGATCCTATGGAGAATAGCCGAGTTCACTCGCTATGTCCCGACCAGGCTACCTTAACAAGTTGCAGCTGTTCTCATTCACCGTGGAGCTATTTCCGGCTGGTGCCTAGAGGACACAGGTGAACCTTTATCTCTCTTCCAGCAACACTAAGCACATCCTACCTCTGAAAACAGCGGGGGTCACTCGCTAAGACCCGACCTTCGTACATGAACAAGCTGCAGCTGTACTAATTCACCGTGGAGATATTTCCTAATATTTGCTACTTACCCCGCTGGTGCGAAGAGGACACAAATGAGCCTTTATCTCTCTTCCAGCACCCCAACGCCGATTGAATCTAGGACAGCGGAGTTTATTCCGTATGGCCCCACGATCTTACCCTATCAAGCTGCAGCTCTAATCATTCAGCTCGGAGATATTTCCTGATATACAGCTACTTACCTCCATTGTGCGTGTAGCCTTTATTTCTCTTCCAGCACCTTAAAGCAGATCCCTTCGAGAAGAGCGGAGTTCACTCGCAATGTTCCCACCAGGCTACCTTAACAAGCTGCAGCTGTTCTCATTCACCGTGGAGCTATTTCCTGGCGCGAAGAGGACTCAAAGGAGCCTTTATCTCTCTTCCAGCACCCCTAAGCCGATTGAAACTAGGACAGCGGAGTTTATTCGCTATGGCCCCACGAGCCTACCTATCAAGCTGCAGCTGTAATCATTCAGCTCGGAGGTATTTTCTGATATACAGCTACTTACCCGGTGGTGTAGAGAGATTATAAATGAGCCTTGATCACTCTTCCAGCACCTCATAGCGATCCAATCGAGGACAGAGGAGTTCACTGTCTATGGCCCGCCCGATCAGCCTACTCTAACAAGCTGCAGCTGTTCTCATTCACCGAGGAGATGTTACGTGATGTACAGCTAGTTGCCCCTGTGGTGCATACAGGATGTAAATGAGCCTTTATCTCAATTCCAGCACCACCACGCAGATTCGATCTAGGACAGCGGAGTTTACTCTCTATGGCCCGTCAGGCCTCCAATAACAAGCTGCAGCTGTTCTCATTCACTGAGAAGGTATATAGCTATTCATCTCGGTGGTGCGTAAAATACATAAATTATCCTTTATCGCTCTTCCAGCACACCAATGCAGATCTTGTCAAGGACAGCGGCGTTTACTCAATATAGCACATCCTATGGAGGACAGTGGCGTTCACTCGCTATGGCCTGACCGGCCTACAGTACGGAGCAGCAGCTGTTCTCATTCACTCAGGAGATAGTCCCTGATATAGGGAGACTTACCCCCGCTGGTGCATACAGGACACGTGAGCCTTTATCTCTCTTCCAGCAACACAGAGCACATCCTACCTCTGAGAACAGCGGGGGTCACTCGCTGAGTCCCAACCAGCGTACATGAACAAGCTGCAGCTGTACGAATTCACCGTGGAGATATTGCTTTGTATTTCCTACCCACCCCGCTGGTGCGTAGAGGACACAAATGAGCCTATATCTCTCTTCCCGACCACAAATCAGATGCAATCGCGGACCACGGGGTTCACTCGCTATGGCCCGCATGGCCTAACCGACCTAGCTGCATCTGTTCTCATTCTCTGAGGAGATTTCCCAGATGTCCAGCTACTTAGCCCTGTGGTGCTTACAGTACACAAATGCGCCTTTATCTCTCTTCCAGCACCACAAAGGCGAACCTGTGGAGGAAAGCGTCGTTCACTCAATAGGCCACGACCGGCATACTAGACGTAACAAGTTGTAGCTGTTCTCATTCTCCCAGGACATATTCCCTGATAGACCGCAACTTACGCGTTGTTGCGAACAGGACATTAATGAGCCTTTATCTCTCTTCCAGCACCACAAAGCAGATCCAATCGAGGACAGCGGAGTTCCCTGGCTGTGGCCCGAACGGCCTACTTCAACCAGCAGCAGCTGCTCGGATTCACGACGGATACATTCTGTGATGTACAGGTACTTACCCCGGTGGTGCGTACAGACACAAATGAGCATTTTCTGTCTTCCACCACCACAAAGCATGTCTTCTCTAGAACAGCAGTGTTCAACCGCTGTGGCCTGAAAGATGGCCTTAGCCGAGGAGATATTTCCTGATGTACCACAACTCACCCCGGTGGTGAGTACAGGTCATAAATGAGCCCTTCTCTATTCCAGCATCACAAAGCAGTTCCAATCGAAGACAGCGGAGTTTTCGCGCTTTGGCCCGAAGGCCTACCCAAACAAGCTGCAGCTGTTCTCATTCACCGAGGAGATATTCCCTGATATACAGATACTTACCTGCGTTGTTCGTACAGTATATCAATGAGCCTTTATCTCTCTTCCAGCACCATAAAGCAGATCCTATGGAGAATAGCCGAGTTCACTCGCTATGTCCCGACCAGGCTACCTTAACAAGTTGCAGCTGTTCTCATTCACCGTGGAGCTATTTCCGGCTGGTGCCTAGAGGACACAGGTGAACCTTTATCTCTCTTCCAGCAACACTAAGCACATCCTACCTCTGAAAACAGCGGGGGTCACTCGCTAAGACCCGACCTTCGTACATGAACAAGCTGCAGCTGTACTAATTCACCGTGGAGATATTTCCTAATATTTGCTACTTACCCCGCTGGTGCGAAGAGGACACAAATGAGCCTTTATCTCTCTTCCAGCACCCCAACGCCGATTGAATCTAGGACAGCGGAGTTTATTCCGTATGGCCCCACGATCTTACCCTATCAAGCTGCAGCTCTAATCATTCAGCTCGGAGATATTTCCTGATATACAGCTACTTACCTCCATTGTGCGTGTAGCCTTTATTTCTCTTCCAGCACCTTAAAGCAGATCCCTTCGAGAAGAGCGGAGTTCACTCGCAATGTTCCCACCAGGCTACCTTAACAAGCTGCAGCTGTTCTCATTCACCGTGGAGCTATTTCCTGGCGCGAAGAGGACTCAAAGGAGCCTTTATCTCTCTTCCAGCACCCCTAAGCCGATTGAAACTAGGACAGCGGAGTTTATTCGCTATGGCCCCACGAGCCTACCTATCAAGCTGCAGCTGTAATCATTCAGCTCGGAGGTATTTTCTGATATACAGCTACTTACCCGGTGGTGTAGAGAGATTATAAATGAGCCTTGATCACTCTTCCAGCACCTCATAGCGATCCAATCGAGGACAGAGGAGTTCACTGTCTATGGCCCGCCCGATCAGCCTACTCTAACAAGCTGCAGCTGTTCTCATTCACCGAGGAGATGTTACGTGATGTACAGCTAGTTGCCCCTGTGGTGCATACAGGATGTAAATGAGCCTTTATCTCAATTCCAGCACCACCACGCAGATTCGATCTAGGACAGCGGAGTTTACTCTCTATGGCCCGTCAGGCCTCCAATAACAAGCTGCAGCTGTTCTCATTCACTGAGAAGGTATATAGCTATTCATCTCGGTGGTGCGTAAAATACATAAATTATCCTTTATCGCTCTTCCAGCACACCAATGCAGATCTTGTCAAGGACAGCGGCGTTTACTCAATATAGCACATCCTATGGAGGACAGTGGCGTTCACTCGCTATGGCCTGACCGGCCTACAGTACGGAGCAGCAGCTGTTCTCATTCACTCAGGAGATAGTCCCTGATATAGGGAGACTTACCCCCGCTGGTGCCTACAGGACACGTGAGCCTTTATCTCTCTTCCAGCAACACAGAGCACATCCTACCTCTGAGAACAGCGGGGGTCACTCGCTGAGTCCCAACCAGCGTACATGAACAAGCTGCAGCTGTACGAATTCACCGTGGAGATATTGCTTTGTATTTCCTACCCACCCCGCTGGTGCGTAGAGGACACAAATGAGCCTATATCTCTCTTCCCGACCACAAATCAGATGCAATCGCGGACCACGGGGTTCACTCGCTATGGCCCGCACGGCCTAACCGACCTAGCTGCATCTGTTCTCATTCTCTGAGGAGATTTCCCAGATGTCCAGCTACTTAGCCCTGTGGTGCTTACAGTACACAAATGCGCCTTTATCTCTCTTCCAGCACCACAAAGGCGAACCTGTGGAGGAAAGCGTCGTTCACTCAATAGGCCACGACCGGCATACTAGACGTAACAAGTTGTAGCTGTTCTCATTCTCCCAGGACATATTCCCTGATAGACCGCAACTTACGCGTTGTTGCGAACAGGACATTAATGAGCCTTTATCTCTCTTCCAGCACCACAAAGCAGATCCAATCGAGGACAGCGGAGTTCCCTGGCTGTGGCCCGAACGGCCTACTTCAACCAGCAGCAGCTGCTCGGATTCACGACGGATACATTCTGTGATGTACAGGTACTTACCCCGGTGGTGCGTACAGACACAAATGAGCATTTTCTGTCTTCCACCACCACAAAGCATGTCTTCTCTAGAACAGCAGTGTTCAACCGCTGTGGCCTGAAAGATGGCCTTAGCCGAGGAGATATTTCCTGATGTACCACAACTCACCCTTCGCACATGAACAAGCTACAGCTGTACTAATTCACCGTGGAGATATTTCCTAATATTTGCTACTTACCCCGCTGGTGCGAAGAGGACACAAATGAGCCTTTATCTCTCTTCCAGCACTCCAAGGCCGATTGAATCTAGGACAGCGGAGTTTATTCCCTATGGCCCCACGATCCTACCCTATCAAGCTGCAGCTGTAATCATTCAGCTCGGAGATATTTCCTGATATATCCCTTCTGAGATAGGGAACTACTGCATTTATTAATCTCAGTGGAGATATTTACTGATAAACAGCTACCTACGCAGCATGTTCATGTCGTTCCTAAATGAGCTTTTATCTCTCTTCCCTCACCACAAATCAGATTCTTCTGAGGAGTTCCCAGTACATTATCCTTTCCCGTGTGTAATTACCTTAACAAGCTCCAGCTGTTTTTATTCTCAGAAGGTTTACTCCCTGATATACAGCTGCCTACCGCCTTCGTAAGTGCAGGTCCTAAATGAGCTTTTTTCTCTGTTCCCTCACCACAATCCAGATTCTTTGGGGAGTTACCAGTACAGTATCCATACCAGGAAGTACTTAATTTATTAAGCTACTGCTTTTCTTAATCTCAGTGGAGATATTTACTGATAAACAGCTACGTACACAGAATGTTCATGTCGTTCCTAAATGAGCTTTTATCTCTCTCCGCTCACCACAATTCAGATTCTTCTGAGGAGTTCCCAGTACATTATCCTTTCCCCTGTGTAATTACCTTAACAAGCTCCAGCTGTTTTTATTCTCAGAAGGTTTACTCCCTGATATACATCTGCCTACCCCCTTCGTAAGTGCAGGTCCTAAATGAGCTTTTTTCTCTGTTCACTCACCACAATCCAGATTCTTTTGGGGAGTTACCAGTACAGTAATCATACCAGGAAGTACTTAATTTATTAAGCTACTGCTTTTCTTAATCTCAGTGGAGATATTTACTGATAAACAGCAACGTACGCAGCATGTTCATGGCGTTCCTAAATGAGCTTTTATCTCTCTCCCCTCACCACAAATCAGATTCTTCTGAGGAGTTCCCAGTACATTATCCTTTCCCCTGTGTAATTACCTTAACAAGCTCCAGCTGTTTTTATTCTCAGAAGGTATACTCCCTGATATACTGCTGCCTACCCCCTTCGTAAGTGCAGGTCCTAAATGAGCTTTTTTCTCTGTTCCCTCACCACAATCCAGATTCTTTTGGGGAGTTACCAGTACAGTAACCATACCAGGAAGTACTTAATTTATTAAGCTACTGCTTTTCTTAATCTCAATGGAGATATTTACTGATAAACAGCTACCTTGGCAGCATGTTCATGTCATTCCTAAATGAGCTTTTATCTCTCTCCCCTCACCACAAATCAGATTCTTCTGAGGAGTTCCCAGTACATTATCCTTTCCCCTGTGTAATTACCTTCACAAGCTCCAGCTGTTTTTATTCTCAGAAGGTTTACTCCCTTATATACAGCTGCCTACCCCCTTCGTAAGTGCAGGTCCTAAATGAGCTTTTTTCTATCTTCCCTCACCACAATCCAGATTCTTTTGGGGAGTTACCAGTACAGTAACCATACCCGGAAGTACTTAATTTATTAAGCTACTGCTTTTCTTAATGTCAGTGGAGATATTTACTGATAAACAGCTACCTACGCAGCATGTTCATGTCGTTCCTAAATGAGCTTTTATCTCTCTCCCTTCAACATTAATCAGATTCTTCTGAGGAGTTCCCAGTACATTATCGTTTCCCCTGTGTAATTACCTTAACAAGCTCCAGCTGTTTTTATTCTCAGAAGGTTTACTCCCTGATATACAGCTGCCTACCCCCTTCGTAAGTGCAGGTCCTAAATGAGCTTTTTTCTCTGTTCCCTCATGACAATCCAGATTCTTTTGGGGAGTTACCAGTACAGTAACCATACCAGGAAGTACTTAATTTATTAAGCTACTGCTTTTCTTAATCTCAGTGGAGATATTTACTGATAAACAGCTACCTACGCAGCATGTTCATGTCGTTCCTAAATGAGCTTTTATCTCTCTCCCCTCACCACAAATCAGATTCTTCTGAGGAGTTCCCAGTACATTATCCTTTCACGTGTGTAATGACCTTAACAAGCTCCAGCTGTTTTTATTCTCAGAAGGTTTACTTCCTGATATACAGCTGCCTACCGCCTTCGTAAGTGCAGGTCCTAAATGAGCTTTTTTCTCTGTTCCCTCACCACAATCTAGATTCTTTGGGGAGTTACCAGTACAGTAATCATACCAGGAAGTACTTAATTTATTAAGCTACTGCTTTTCTTAATCTCAGTGGAGATATTTACTGATAAACAGGTACCTACGCAGCATGTTCATGTCGTTCACTAATGAGCTTTTATCTCTCTCCCCTCACCACAAATCAGATTCTTCTGAGGAGTTCCCAGTACATTATCCTTTCGCCTGTGTAATTACCTTAACAAGCTCCAGCTGTTTTTATTCTCAGAAGGTTTACTCCCTGATATACTGCTGCCTACCCCCTTCGTAAGTGCAGGTCCTAAATGAGCTTTTTTCTCTGTTCCCTCACGACAATCCAGATTCTTTTGGGGAGTTACCAGTACAGTAACCATACCAGGAAGTACTTAATTTATTAAGCTACTGCTTTTCTTAATCTCAGTGGAGATATTTACTGATAAACAGCTACCTACGCAGCGTGTTCATGTCGTTCCTAAATGAGCTTTTATCTCTCTCCCCTCACCACAAATCAGATTCTTTTGAGGAGTTCCCAGTACATTATCCTTTCCCCATTGTAATTACCTTAACCATCTCCAGCTGTTTTTATTCTCAGAAGGTTTACTCCCTGATATACAGCTGCCTACCCCCTTCGTAAGTGCAGGTCCTAAATGAGCTTTTTTCTCTGTTCCTACACCATAATCCAGATTCTTTTGGGGAGTTACCAGTACAGTAACCATAGCAGGAAGTACTTAATTCTTTAAGCTACTGCTTTTCTTAATCTTAGTGGAGATATTTACTTATAAACAGCTACCTACGCAGCATGTTCATGTCGTTCCTAAATGAGCTTTTATCTCTCTCCCCTCACCACAAATCAGATTCTTCTGAGGAGTTCCCAGTACATTATCCTTTCCCCTGTGTAATTACCTTAACAAGCTCCAGCTTTTTTTATTCTCAGAAGGTTTACTCCCTGATATACAGCTGCCTACCCCCTTCGTAAGTGCAGGTCTTATATGAGCTTTTTTCTCTGTTCCCTCACCACAATCCAGATTCTTTTGGGGAGTTACCAGTACAGTAACCATACCAGGAAGTACTTAATTTATTAAGCTACTGCTTTTCTTAATCTCAGTGGAGATATTTACTGATAAACAGCTACCTACGCAGCATGTTCGTGTCGTTCCTAAATGAGCTTTTATCTCTCTCCCCTCACCACAAATCAGATTCTTCTGAGGAGTTCCCAGTACATTATCCTTTCCCCTGTGTAATTACCTTAACAAGCTCCAGCTGTTTTTATTCACAGAAGGTTTACTCCCTGATATACAGCTGCCTACCCCCTTCGTAAGTGCAGGTCCTAAATGAGCTTTTTTCTCTGTTCCCTCACCACAATCCAGATTCTTTTGGGGAGTTTCCAGTACAGTATCAATACCAGGACGTACTTAATTTATTAAGCTACTGCTTTTCTTAATCTCAGTGGAGATATTTACTGATAAACAGCTACGTACGCAGAATGTTCATGTCGTTCCTAAATGAGCTTTTATTTCTCTCCCCTCACCACAAATCAGATTCTTCTGAGGAGTTCCCAGTACATTATCCTTTCCCGTGTGTAATTAATTACCTTAACAAGCTCCAGCAGTTTTTATTCTCAGAAGGTTTACTCCCTGATATACAGCTGCCTACCCCCTTCGTAAGTGCAGGTCCTAAATGAGCTTTTTTCTCTGTTCCCTCACCACAATCCAGATTCTTTTACGGAGTTACCAGTACAGTAACCATACCAGGAAGTACTTAATTTATTAAGCTACTGCTTTTCTTAATCTCAGTGGAGATATTTATTGATAAACAGCTACCTACGCAGCATGTTCATGTCGTTCCTAAATGAGCTTTTATCTCTCTCTCCTCACCACAAATCAGATTCGTCTCAGGAGTTCCCAGTACATTATCCTTTCCCCTGTGTAATTACCTTAACAAGCTCCAGCTGTTTTTATTCTCAGAATGTTTACTCCCTGATATACTGCTGCCTAACCCCTTCGTATGTGCAGGTCCTAAATGAGCTATTTTCTCTGTTCCCTCACCACAATCCAGACTCTTTTGGGGAGTTACCAGTACAGTAACCATACCAGGAAGTACATAATTTATTAAGCTACTGGTTTTCTTAATCTCAGTGGAGATATTTACTGATAAACAGCTACCTACGCAGCATGTTCATGTCGTTCCTAAATGAGCTTTTATCTCTCTCCCCTCACCACAAATCAGATTCTTCTGAGGAGTTCCCAGTACATTATCCTTTCCCCTGTGTAATTACCTTAACAAGCTCCAGCTGTTTTTATTCTCAGAAGGTTTACTCCATGATATACAGCTGCCTACCCCCTTGGTAAGTGCAGGTCCTAAATGAGATTTTTTCTCTGTTCCCTCACCACAATCCAGATTCTTTTGGGGAGTTACCAGTACAGTAACCATACCAGGAAGTACTTAATTTATTAAGCTACTGCTTTTCTTAATCTCAGTGGAGATATTTACTGATAAACAGCTACCTACGCAGCATGTTCATGTCGTTCCTAAATGAGCTTTTATCTCTATCCCCTCACCACAAATCAGATTCTTCTGAGGAGTTCCCAGTACATTATCCTTTCCCCTGTGTAATTACCTTAACAAGCTCCAGCTGGTTTTATTCTCAGAAGGTTTACTCCCTGATATACAGCTGCCTACCCCCTTCGTAAGTGCAGGTCCTAAATGAGCTTTTTTCTCTGTTCCCTCACAAAAATCCAGATTCTTTTGGGGAGTTACCAGTACAGTAACCATACCAGGAAGTAATTAATTTATTAAGCTATCGCTTTTCTTAAACTCAGTGGAGATATTTACTGATAAACAGCTACCTACGCAGCATGTTCATGTCGTTTCTAAATGAGCTTTTTTATCTGTTCCCTCCCACAATCCAGATTCTTTTGGGGAATTACCAGTACAGTATCCATACCAGGAAGTACTTAATTTATTAAGCTACTGCTTTTCTTAATCTCAGTGGAGATATTTACCGATAAACAGCCACGTATGCAGCATGTTCATGTCGTTCCTAAATGAGCTTTTATCTCTCTCCCCTCACCACAAATCAGATTCTTCAGAGGAGTTCCCAGTACATTTTCCTTTCCGCTGTGTAATTACCTTAACAAGCTCCAGCTGTTTTTATTCTCAGAAGGTTTACTCCCTGATATACAGCTGCCTACCCCCTTCGTAAATGCAGGTCCTAAATGAGCTTTTTTCTCTGTTCCCTCACCACAATCCAGATTCTTTTGGGGAGTTACCAGTACAGTAACCATACCAGGAAGTACTTAATTTATTAAGCTACTGCTTTTCTTAATCTCAGTGGAGATATTTACTGATAAACAGCTACCTACGCAGCATGTTCGTGTCGTTCCTAAATGAGCTTTTATCTCTCTCCCCTCACCACAAATCAGATTCGTCTGAGGAGTTCCCAGTACATTATCCTTTCCCCTGTGTAATTACCTTAACAAGCTCCAGCTGTTTTTATTCTCAGAAGGTTTACTCCCTGATATACAGCTGCCTACCGCCTTCGTAAGTGCAGGTCCTAAATGAGCTTTTTTCTCTGTTCCCTCACCACAATCCAGATTCTTTTGGGGAGTTACCAGTACAGTAACCATACCAGGAAGTACTTAATTTATTAAGCTACTGCTTTTCTTAATCTCAGTGGAGATATTTACTGATAAACAGCTACCTTGGCAGCATGTTCATGTCATTCCTAAATGAGCTTTTATCTCTCTCCCCTCACCACAAATCAGATTCTTGAGGAGTTCCCAGTACATTATCCTTTCCCCTGTGTAATTACCTTCACAAGCTCCAGCTGTTTTTATTCTCAGAAGGTTTACTCCCTGATATACAGCTGCCTACCCCCTTCGTAAGTGCAGGTCCTAAATGAGCTTTTTTCTCTGTTCCCTCACCACGATCCAGATTCTTTTGGGGAGTTACCAGTACAGTAACCGTACCAGGAAGTACTTAATTTATTAAGCTACTGCTTTCTTAATCTCAGTGGAGATATTTACTGATAAACAGCTACCTTGGCAGCATGTTCATGTCATTCCTAAATGAGCTTTTATCTCTCTCCCCTCACCACAAATCAGATTCTTCTGAGGAGTTCCCAGTACATTATCCTTTCCCCTGTGTAATTACCTTCACAAGCTCCAGCTGTTTTTATTCTCAGAAGGTTTACTCCCTGATATACAGCTGCCTACCCCCTTCGTAAGTGCAGGTCCTAAATGAGCTTTTTTCTATCTTCCCTCACCACAATCCAGATTCTTTTGGGGAGTTACCAGTACAGTAACCATACCCGGAAGTAGTTAATTTATTAAGCTACTGCTTTTCTTAATGTCAGTGGAGATATTTACTGATAAACAGCTACCTACGCAGCATGTTCATGTCGTTCCTAAATGAGCTTTTATCTCTCTCCCTTCAACACTAATCAGATTCTTCTGAGGAGTTCCCAGTACATTATCGTTTCCCCTGTGTAATTACCTTAACAAGCTCCAGCTGTTTTTATTCTCAGAAGGTTTACTCCCTGATATACAGCTGCCTACACCCTTCGTAAGTGCAGGTCCTAAATGAGCTTTTTTCTCTGTTCCCTCACGACAATCCAGATTCTTTTGGGGAGTTACCAGTACAGTAACCATACCAGGAAGTACTTAATTTATTAAGCTACTGCTTTTCTTAATCTCAGTGGAGATATTTACTGATAAACAGCTACCTACGCAGCATATTCATGTCGTTCCTAAATGAGCTTTTATCTCTCTCCCCTCACCACAAATCAGATTCTTCGGAGGAGTTCCCAGTACATTATCCTTTCACGTCTGTAATTACCTTAACAAGCTCCAGCTGTTTTTATTCTCAGAAGGTTTACTTCCTGATATACAGCTGCCTACCGCCTTCGTAAGGGCAGGTCCTAAATGAGCTTTTTTCTCTGTTCCTACACCACAATCCAGATTCTTTTGGGGAGTTACCAGTACAGTAACCATACCAGGAAGTACTTAATTTATTAAGCTACTGCTTTTCTTAATCTCAGTGGAGATATTTACTGATAAACAGCTACCTACGCAGCATGTTCATGTCGTTCCTAAATGAGCTTTTATCTCTCTCCCCTCACCACAAATCAGATTCTTCTGAGGAGTTCCCAGTACATTATCCTTTCCCCATTGTAATTACATTAACCATCTCCAGCTGTTTTTATTCTCAGAAGGTTTACTCCCTGATATACAGCTGCCTACCCCCTTCGTAAGTGCAGGTCCTAAATGAGCTTTTTTCTCTGTTCCTACACCACAATCCAGATTCTTTTGGGGAGTTACCAGTACAGTAACCATAGCAGGAAGTACTTAATTCTTTAAGCTACTGCTTTTCTTAATCTTAGTGGAGATATTTACTTATAAACAGCTACCTACGCAGCATGTTCATGTCGTTCCTAAATGAGCTTTTATCTCTCTCCCCTCACCACAAATCAGATTCTTCTGAGGAGTTCCCAGTACATTATCCTTTCCCCTGTGTAATTACCTTAACCATCTCCAGCTGTTTTTATTCTCAGAAGGTTTACTCCCTGATATACAGCTGCCTACCCCCTTGGTAAGTGCAGGTCCTAAATGAGATTTTTTCTCTGTTCCCTCACCACAATCCAGATTCTTTTGGGGAGTTACCAGTACAGTAACCATACCAGGAAGTACTTAATTTATTAAGCTACTGCTTTTCTTAATCTCAGTGGAGATATTCACTGATAAACAGCTACCTATGCAGCATGTTCATGTCGTTCATAAATGAGCTTTTATCTCTCTCCACTCACCACAAATCAGATTCTTCTGAGGAGTTCCCAGTACATTATCCTTTCCCCTCTGTAATTACATTAACAAGCTCCAGCTGTTTTTATTCTCAGAAGGTTTACTCCCTGATATACAGCTGACTACCCCCTTCGTAAGTGCAGGGCCTAAATGAGCTTTTTTCTCTGTTCCTTCACCACAATCCAGATTCTTTTGGGGAGTTACCAGTACAGTAACCATACCAGGAAGTACTTAATTTATTAAGCTACTGCTTTTCTTAATCTCAGTGGAGATATTTACTGATAAACAGCTACCTACGCAGCATGTTCATGTCGTTCCTAAATGAGCTTTTATCTCTATCCCCTCACCACAAATCAGATTCTTCTGAGGAGTTCCCAGTACATTATCCTTTCCCCTGTGTAATTACCTTAACAAGCTCCAGCTGGTTTTATTCTCAGAAGGTTTACTCCCTGATATACAGCTGCCTACCCCCTTCGTAAGTGCAGGTCCTAAATGAGCTTTTTTCTCTGTTCCCTCACAAAAATCCAGATTCTTTTGGGGAGTTACCAGTACAGTAACCATACCAGGAAGTAATTAATTTATTAAGCTATCGCTTTTCTTAAACTGAGTGGAGATATTTACTGATAAACAGCTACCTACGCAGCATGTTCATGTCGTTCCTAAATGAGCTTTTTTATCTGTTCCCTCCCACAATCCAGATTCTTTTGGGGAGTTACCAGTACAGTATCCATACCAGGAAGTACTTAATTTATTAAGCTACTGCTTTTCTTAATCTCAGTGGAGATATTTACTGATAAACAGCCACGTATGCAGCATGTTCATGTCGTTCCTAAATGAGCTTTTATCTCTCTCCCCTCACCACAAATCAGATTCTTCAGAGGAGTTCCCAGTACATTTTCCTTTCCGCTGTGTAATTACCTTAACAAGCTCCAGCTGTTTTTATTCTCAGAAGGTTTACTCCCTGATATACAGCTGCCTACCCCCTTCGTAAGTGTAGGTCCTAAATGAGCTTTTTTCTCTGTTCCCTCACCACAATCCAGATTCTTTTGGGGAGTTACCAGTACAGTAACCATACCAGGAAGTACTTAATTTATTAAGCTACTGCTTTTCTTAATCTCAGTGGAGATATTTACTGATAAACAGCTACCTTGGCAGCATGTTCATGTCATTCCTAAATGAGCTTTTATCTCTCTCCCCTCACCACAAATCAGATTCTTCTGAGGAGTTCCCAGTACATTATCCTTTCCCCTGTGTAATTACCTTCACAAGCTCCAGCTGTTTTTATTCTCAGAAGGTTTACTCCCTGATATACAGCTGCCTACCCCCTTCGTAAGTGCAGGTCCTAAATGAGCTTTTTTCTATCTTCCCTCACCACAATCCAGATTCTTTTGGGGAGTTACCAGTACAGTAACCATACCCGGAAGTACTTAATTTATTAAGCTACTGCTTTTCTTAATGTCAGTGGAGATATTTACTGATAAACAGCTACTTACGCAGCATGTTCATGTCGTTCCTAAATGAGCTTTTATCTCTCTCCCTTCAACACTAATCAGATTCTTCTGAGGAGTTCCCAGTACATTATCGTTTCCCCTGTGTAATTACCTTAACAAGCTCCAGCTGTTTTTATTCTCAGAAGGTTTACTCCCTGATATACAGCTGCCTACACCCTTCGTAAGTGCAGGTCTTAAATGAGCTTTTTTCTCTGTTCCCTCACGACAATCCAGATTCTTTTGGGGAGTTACCAGTACAGTAACCATACCAGGAAGTACTTAATTTATTAAGCTACTGCTTTTCTTAATCTCAGTGGAGATATTTACTGATAAACAGCTACCTACGCAGCATGTTCATGTCGTTCCTAAATGAGCTTTTATCTCTCTCCCCTCACCACAAATCAGATTCTTCTGAGGAGTTCCCAGTACATTATCCTTTCACGTGTGTAATTACCTTAACAAGCTCCAGCTGTTTTTATTCTCAGAAGGTTTACTTCCTGATATACAGCTGCCTACCGCCTTCGTAAGTGCAGGTCCTAAATGAGCTTTTTTCTCTGTTCCCTCACCACAATCCAGATTCTTTGGGGAGTTACCAGTACAGTAATCATACCAGGAAGTACTTAATTTATTAAGCTACTGCTTTTCTTAATCTCAGTGGAGATATTTACTGATAAACAGCTACCTACGCAGCATGTTCATGTCGTTCATTAATGAGCTTTTATCTCTCTCCCCTCACCACAAATCAGATTCTTCTGAGGAGTTCCCAGTACATTATCCTTTCCCCTGTGTAATTACCTTAACAAGCTCCAGCTGTTTTTATTCTCAGAAGGTTTACTCCCTGATATACTGCTGCCTACCCCCTTCGTAAGTGCAGGTCCTAAATGAGCTTTTTTCTCTGTTCCCTCACGACAATCCAGATTATTTTGGGGAGTTACCAGTACAGTAACCATACCAGGAAGTACTTAATTTATTAAGCTACTGCTTTTCTTAATCTCAGTGGAGATATTTACTGATAAACAGCTACCTACGCAGCGTGTTCATGTCGTTCCTAAATGAGCTTTTATCTCTCTCCCCTCACCACAAATCAGATTCTTCTGAGGAGTTCCCAGTACATTATCCTTTCCCCATTGTAATTACATTATCCATCTCCAGCTGTTTTTATTCTCAGAAGGTTTACTCCCTGATATACAGCTGCCTACCCCCTTCGTAAGTGCAGGTCCTAAATGAGCTTTTTTCTCTGTTCCTACACCACAATCCAGATTCTTTTGGGGAGTTACCAGTACAGTAACCATAGCAGGAAGTACTTAATTCTTTAAGCTACTGCTTTTCTTAATCTTAGTGGAGATATTTATTTATAAACAGCTACCTACGCAGCATGTTCATGTCGTTCCTAAATGAGCTTTTTTCTCTCTCCCCTCACCACAAATCAGATTCTTCTGAGGAGTTCCCAGTACATTATCCTTTCCCCTGTGTAATTACCTTAACCATCTCCAGCTGTTTTTATTCTCAGAAGGTTTACTCCCTGATATACAGCTGCCTACCCCCTTCGTAAGTGCAGGTCCTAAATGAGCTTTTTTCTCTGTTCCTACACCACAATCCAGATTCTTTTGGGGAGTTACCAGTACAGTAACCATAGCAGGAAGTACTTAATTCTTTAAGCTACTGCTTTTCTTAATCTTAGTGGAGATATTTACTTATAACCAGCTACCTACGCAGCATGTTCATGTCGTTCCTAAATGAGCTTTTATCTCTCTCCCCTCACCACAAATCAGATTCTTCTGAGGAGTTCCCAGTACATTATCCTTTCCCCTGTGTAATTACCTTAACAAGCTCCAGCTGTTTTTATTCTCAGAAGGTTTACTCCCTGATATACAGCTGCCTACACCCTTCGTAAGTGCAGGTCTTATATGAGCTTTTTTCTCTGTTCCCTCACCACAATCCAGATTCTTTTGTGGAGTTACCAGTACAGTAACCATACCAGGAAGTACTTAATTTATTAAGCTACTGCTTTTCTTAATCTCAGTGGAGATATTTACTGATAAACAGCTACCTACGCAGCATGTTCGTGTCGTTGCTAAATGAGCTTTTATCTCTCTCCCCTCACCAAAATCAGATTCTTCTGAGGAGTTCCCAGTACATTATCCTTTCCCCTGTGTAATTACCTTAACAAGCTCCAGCTGTTTTTATTCTCAGAAGGTTTACTCCCTGATATACAGCTGCCTACCGCCTTCGTAAGTGCAGGTCCTAAATGAGCTTTTTTCTCTGTTCCCTCACCACAATCCAGATTCTTTTGGGGAGTTTCCAGTACAGTAACCATACCAGGAAGTAATTAATTTATTAAGCTATCGCTTTTCTTAATCTCAGTGGAGATATTTACTGATAAACAGCCACGTATGCAGCATGTTCATGTCGTTCCTAAATGAGCTTTTATCTCTCTCCCCTCACCACAAATCAGATTCTTCAGAGGAGTTCCCAGTACATTTTCCTTTCCGCTGTGTAATTACCTTAACAAGCTCCAGCTGTTTTTATTCTCAGAAGGTTTACTCCCTGATATACAGCTGCCTACCCCCTTCGTAAATGCAGGTCCTAAATGAGCTTTTTTCTCTGTTCCCTCACCACAATCCAGATTCTTTTGGGGAGTTACCAGTACAGTAACCATACCAGGAAGTACTTAATTTATTAAGCTACTGCTTTTCTTAATCTCAGTGGAGATATTTACTGATAAACAGCTACCTACGCAGCATGATCGTGTCGTTCCTAAATGAGCTTTTATCTCTCTCCCCTCACCACAAATCAGATTCTTCTGAGGAGTTCCCAGTACATTATCCTTTCCCCTGTGTAATTACCTTAACAAGCTCCAGCTGTTTTTATTCTCAGAAGGTTTACTCCCTGATATACAGCTGCCTACCGCCTTCGTAAGTGCAGGTCCTAAATGAGCTTTTTTCTCTGTTCCCTCACCACAATCCAGATTCTTTTGGGGAGTTACCAGTACAGTATCCATACCAGGAAGTACTTAATTTATTAAGATACTGCTTTTCTTAATCTCAGTGGAGATATTTACTGATAAACAGCTACGTACGCAGAATGTTCATGTCGTTCCTAAATGAGCTTTTATCTCTCTCCCCTCACCACAAATCAGATTCTTCTGAGGAGTTCCCAGTACATTATCCTTTCCCGTGTGTAATTAATTACCTTAACAAGCTCCAGCTGTTTTTATTCTCAGAAGGTTTACTCCCTGATATACAGCTGCCTACCCCCTTCGTAAGTGCAGGTCCTAAATGAGCTTTTTTCTCTGTTCCCTCACCACAATCCAGATTCTTTTACGGAGTTACCAGTACAGTAACCATACCAGGAAGTACTTAATTTATTAAGCTACTGCTTTTCTTAATCTCAGTGGAGATATTTACTGATAAACAGCTACCTACGCAGCATGTTCATGTCGTTCCTAAATGAGATTTTATCTCTCTCTCCTCACCACAAATCAGATTCGTCTGAGGAGTTCCCAGTACATTATCCTTTCCCCTGTGTAATTACCTTAACAAGCTCCAGCTGTTTTTATTCTCAGAATGTTTACTCCCTGATATACTGCTGCCTAACCCCTTCGTAGGTGCAGGTCCTAAATGAGCTATTTTCTCTGTTCCCTCACCACAATCCAGACTCTTTGGGGAGTTACCAGTACAGTAACCATACCAGGAAGTACTTAATTTATTAAGCTACTGCTTTTCTTAATCTCAGTGGAGATATTTACTGATAAACAGCTACCTACGCAGCATGTTCATGTCGTTCCTAAATGAGCTTTTTTATCTGTTCCCTCCCACAATCCAGATTCTTTTGGGGAGTTACCAGTACAGTATCCATACCAGGAAGTACTTAATTTATTAAGCTACTGCTTTTCTTAATCTCAGTGGAGATATTTACTGATAAACAGCCACGTATGCAGCATGTTCATGTCGTTCCTAAATGAGCTTTTATCTCTCTCCCCTCACCACAAATCAGATTCTTCAGAGGAGTTCCCAGTACATTTTCCTTTCCGCTGTGTAATTACCTTAACAAGCTCCAGCTGTTTTTATTCTCAGAAGGTTTACTCCCTGATATACAGCTGCCTACCCCCTTCGTAAATGCAGGTCCTAAATGAGCTTTTTTCTCTGTTCCCTCACCACAATCCAGATTCTTTTGGGGAGTTACCAGAACAGTAACCATACCAGGAAGTACTTAATTTATTAAGCTACTGCTTTTCTTAATCTCAGTGGAGATATTTACTGATAAACAGCTACATACGCAGCATGTTCATGTCGTTCGTAAATGAGCTTTTATCTCTCTCCCCTCACCAGAAATCAGATTCTTCTGAGGAGTTCCCAGTACATTATCCTTTCCCCTGTGTAATTACCTTAACAAGCTCCAGCTGTTTTTATTCTCAGAAGGTTTACTCCCTGATATACAGCAGCCTACCCCCTTCGTAAGTGCCGGTCCTAAATGAGATTTATTCTCTGTTCCCTCACCACAATCCAGATTCTTTTGGGGAATTACCAGTACAGTAACCATACCAGGAAGTACTCAATTTATTAAGCTACTGCTTTTCTTAATCTCAGTGGAGATATTTACTGATAAACAGCTACCTACGCAGCATGTTCATGTCGTTCCTAAATGAGCTTTTATCTCTCTCCCCTCACCACAAATCAGATTCTTCTGAGGAGTTCCCAGTACATTATCCTTTCCACTGTGTAATTACCTTAACAAGCTCCAGCTGTTTTTATTCTCAGAAGGTTTACTCCCTGATATACAGCTGCCTACCCCCTTCGTAAGTGCAGG
Organism: Perognathus longimembris pacificus; assembly: GCF_023159225.1. Classification (NCBI taxonomy): domain Eukaryota; kingdom Metazoa; phylum Chordata; class Mammalia; order Rodentia; family Heteromyidae; genus Perognathus; species Perognathus longimembris. The sequence goes on along the minus strand of NW_025961193.1, from coordinate 17,425 downwards.
TCTTAAATGAGCTTTTTTCTCTGTTCCCTCACTACAATCCAGATTCTTTTGGGGAGTTACCAGTTCTGTAACCATACCAGGAAGTACTTAATTTATTAAGCTACTGCTTTTCTTAATCTCAGTGGAGATATTTACTGATAAACAGCTACATACACAGCATATTCATGTCGTACCTAAATGAGCTTTTATCTATGTCCCCTCACCAACAAACCAGATTCTTCTGAGGAGTTCCAAGTACTTTATCCTTTCCCCTGTGTAATTACCTTAACAAGCTCCAGCTATTTTTATTCTCAGAAGTTTTACTCCCTGATATACATCTGCCTACCCCCTTCGAAAGTGCAGGTCCTAAACGAGCTTTTTTCTCTGTTCCCTCACCACAATCCAGATTATTTTGGGGAGTTACCAGTACAGTAACCATACTAGGAAGTAAATAATTTATTAAGGTACTGCTTTTCTTAATCTCAGTGGAGATATTTAGTGATAAACAGCTACCTACACAGCATGTTCATGTCGTTCCTAAATGAGCGTTTTTCTCTGTTCCCTCACCACAATCCAGATTCTTTTGGGGAGTTACCAGTACTGTATCCATACCAGGAAGTACTTAATTTATTAAGCTACTGCTTTTCTTAATCTCAGTGGAGATATTTACTGATAAACAGCTACCTACGCAGCATGTTCATGTCGTTCCTAAATGAGCTTTTATCTCTCTCTCCTCACCACAAATCAGATTCTTCTGAGGAGTTCCCAGTACATTATCCTTTCCCCTGTGTAATTACCTTAACAAGCTCCAGCTGTTTTTATTCTCAGAATGTTTACTCCCCGATATACTGCTGCCTACCCCCTTCGTATGTGCAGGTCCTAAATGAGCTATTTTCTCTGTTCCCTCACCACAATCCAGACTCTTTTGGGGAGTTACCAGTACAGTAACCATACCAGGAAGTACTTAATTTATTAAGCTACTGGTTTTCTTAATCTCATTGGAGATATTTACTGATAAACAGCTACCTACGCAGCATGTTCATGTCGTTCTTAATGAGCTTTTTTCTCTCTCCCCTCACCACAAATCAGATTCTTCTGAGGAGTTCCCAGTACATTATCCTTTCCCCTGTGTAATTACCTTAACAAGCTCCAGCTGTTTTTATTCTCAGAAGGTTTACTCCCTGATATACAGCTGCCTACCCCCTTCGTAAGTGCAGGTCCTAAATGAGATTTTTTCTCTGTTCCCTCACCACAATCCAGATTCTTTTGGGGAGTTACCAGTACAGTAACCATACCAGGAAATACTTAATTTATTACGCTACTGCTTTTCTTAATCTCAGTGGAGATATTCACTGATAAACAGCTACCTACGCAGCATGTTCATGTCGTTCATAAATGAGCTTTTATCTCTCTCCACTCACCACAAATCAGATTCTTCTGAGGAGTTCCCAGTACATTATCCTTTCCCCTGTGTAATTACCTTAACAAGCTCCAGCTGTTTTTATTCTCAGAAGGTTTACTCCCTGATATACAGCTGACTACCCCCTTCGTAAGTGCAGGTCATAAATGAGCTTTTTTCTCTGTTCCTTCACCACAATCCAGATTCTTTTGGGGAGTTACCAGTACAGTAACCATACCAGGAAGTACTTAATTTATTAAGCTACTGCTTTTCTTATTCTCAGTGGAGATATTTACTGATAAACAGCTACCTACGCAGCATGTTCATGTCGTTCCTAAATGAGCTTTTATCTCTCTCTCCTCACCACAAATCAGATTCTTCTGAGGAGTTACCAGTACATTATCCTTTCCCCTGTGTAATTACCTTAACAAGCTCCAGCTGTTTTTATTCTCAGAAGGTTTACTCCCTGATATACAGCTGCCTACCCCCTTCGTAAGTGCAGGTCTTAAATGAGCTTTTTTCTCTGTTCCCTCACAAAAATCCAGATTCTTTTGGGGAGTTACCAGTACAGCAACCGTACCAGGAAGTACTTAATTTATTAAGCTACTGCTTTTCTTAATCTCAGTGGAGATATTTACTGATAAACAGCTACCTACGCAGCATGTTCATGTCGTTCCTAAATGAGGTTTTTTCTCTGTTCCCTCACCACAATCCAGATTCTTTTGGGGAGTTACCAGTACAGTATCCATACCAGGAAGTACTTAATTTATTAAGCTACTGCTTTTCTTAATCTCAGTGGAGATATTTACTGATAAACAGCCACGTATGCAGCATGTTCATGTCGTTCCTAAATGAGCTTTTATCTCTCTCCCCTCACCACAAATCAGATTCTTCTGAGGAGTTCCCAGTACATTATCCTTTCCCCTGTGTAATTACCTTAACAAACTCCAGCTGTTTTTATTCTCAGAAGGTTTCCTCCCTGATATACAGCTGCCTACCCCCTTCGTAAGTGCAGGTCCTAAATGAGCTTTTTTCTCTGTTCCCTCACCACAATCCAGATTCTTTTGGGGAGTTACCAGTACAGTAACCATACCAGGAAGTACTTAATTTATTAAGCTACTGCTTTTCTTAATCTCAGTGGAGATATTTACTGATAAACAGCTACCTACGCAGCATGTTCATGTCGTTCCTAAATGAGCTTTTATCTCTCTCCCCTCACCAGAAATCAGATTCTTCTGAGGAGTTCCCAGTACATTATCCTTTCCCCTGTGTAATTACCTTAACAAGCTCCAGCTGGTTTTATTCTAAGAAGCTTTACTCCCTGATATACAGCTGCCTACCCCCTTCGTAAGTGCAGGTCCTAAATGAGCTTTTTTCTCTGTTCCCTCACAAAAATCCAGATTCTTTTGGGGAGTTACCAGTACAGTAACCATACCAGGAAGTAATTAATTTATTAAGCTACCGCTTTTCTAAAACTCAGTGGAGATATTTACTGATAAACAGCTACCTACGCAGCATATTCATGTCGTTCCTAAATGAGCTTTTTTCTCTGTTCCCTCCCACAATCCAGATTCTTTTGGGGAGTTACCAGTACAGTATCCATACCAGGAAGTACTTAATTTATTAAGCTACTGCTTTTCTTAATCTCAGTGGAGATATTTACTGATAAACAGCCACGTATGCAGCATGTTCATGTCGTTCCTAAATGAGCTTTTATCTCTCTCCCCTCACCACAAATCAGATTCTTCTGAGGAGTTCCCAGTACATTATCCTTTCCCCTGTGTAATTACCTTAACACGCTCCAGCTGTTTTTATTCTCAGAAGGTTTACTCCCTGATATACAGCTGCCTACCCCCTTCGTAAGTGCAGGTCTTAAATGAGCTTTTTTCTCTGTTCCCGCACCACAATCCAGATTCTTTTGGGGAGTTACCAGTACAGTAACCATACCAGGAAGTACTTAATTTATTAAGCTACTGCTTTTCTTAATCTCAGTGGAGATATTTACTGATAAACAGCCACGTATGCAGCATGTTCATGTCGTTCCTAAATGAGCTTTTATCTCTCTCCCCTCACCACAAATCAGATTCTTCAGAGGAGTTCCCAGTACATTTTCCTTTCCGCTGTGTTATTACCTTAACAAGCTCCAGCTGTTTTTATTCTCAGAAGGTTTACTCCCTGATATACAGCTGCCTACCCCCTTCGTAAATGCAGGTCCTAAATGAGCTTTTTTCTCTGTTCCCTCACCACAATCCAGATTCTTTTGGGGAGTTACCAGTACAGTAACCATACCAGGAAGTACTTAATTTATTAAGCTACTGCTTTTCTTAATCTCAGTGGAGATATTTACTGATAAACAGCTACATACGCAGCATGTTCATGTCGTTCGTAAATGAGCTTTTATCTCTCTCCCCTCACCAGAAATCAGATTCTTCTGAGGAGTTCCCAGTACATTATCCTTTCCCCTGTGTAATTACCTTAACAAGCTCCAGCTGTTTTTATTCTCAGAAGGTTTACTCCCTGATATACAGCAGCCTACCCCCTTCGTAAGTGCCGGTCCTAAATGAGATTTATTCTCTGTTCCCTCACCACAATCCAGATTCTTTTGGGGAATTACCAGTACAGTAACCATACCAGGAAGTACTCAATTTATTAAGCTACTGCTTTTCTTAATCTCAGTGGAGATATTTACTGATAAACAGCTACCTACGCAGCATGTTCATGTCGTTCCTAAATGAGCTTTTATCTCTCTCCCCTCACCACAATTCAGATTCTTCTGAGGAGTTCCCAGTACATTATCCTTTCCCCTGTGTAATTACCTTAACAAGCTCCAGCTGTTTTTATTCTCAGAAGGTTTACTCCCTGATATACAGCTGCCTACCCCCTTCGTAAGTGCAGGTCCTAAATGAGCTTTTTTCTCTGTTCCCTCACTACAATCCAGATTCTTTTGGGGAGTTACCAGTTCTGTAACCATACCAGGAAGTACTTAATTTATTAAGCTACTGCTTTTCTTAATCTCAGTGGAGATATTTACTGATAAACAGCTACATACACAGCATATTCATGTCGTACCTAAATGAGCTTTTATCTATGTCCCCTCACCAACAAACCAGATTCTTCTGAGGAGTTCCAAGTACTTTATCCTTTCCCCTGTGTAATTACCTTAACAAGCTCCAGCTATTTTTATTCTCAGAAGGTTTACTCCCTGATATACATCTGCCTACCCCCTTCGAAAGTGCAGGTCCTAAACGAGCTTTTTTCTCTGTTCCCTCACCACAATCCAGATTATTTTGGGGAGTTACCAGTACAGTAACCATACTAGGAAGTAAATAATTTATTAAGGTACTGCTTTTCTTAATCTCAGTGGAGATATTTAGTGATAAACAGCTACCTACACAGCATGTTCATGTCGTTCCTAAATGAGCGTTTTTCTCTGTTCCCTCACCACAATCCAGATTCTTTTGGGGAGTTACCAGTACTGTATCCATACCAGGAAGTACTTAATTTATTAAGCTACTGCTTTTCTTAATCTCAGTGGAGATATTTACTGATAAACAGCTACCTACGCAGCATGTTCATGTCGTTCCTAAATGAGCTTTTATCTCTCTCTCCTCACCACAAATCAGATTCTTCTGAGGAGTTCCCAGTACATTATCCTTTCCCCTGTGTAATTACCTTAACAAGCTCCAGCTGTTTTTATTCTCAGAATGTTTACTCCCCGATATACTGCTGCCTACCCCCCTTCGTATGTGCAGGTCCTAAATGAGCTATTTTCTCTGTTCCCTCACCACAATCCAGACTCTTTTGGGGAGTTACCAGTACAGTAACCATACCAGGAAGTACTTAATTTATTAAGCTACTGGTTTTCTTAATCTCATTGGAGATATTTACTGATAAACAGCTACCTACGCAGCATGTTCATGTCGTTCTTAATGAGCTTTTTTCTCTCTCCCCTCACCACAAATCAGATTCTTCTGAGGAGTTCCCAGTACATTATCCTTTCCCCTGTGTAATTACCTTAACAAGCTCCAGCTGTTTTTATTCTCAGAAGGTTTACTCCCTGATATACAGCTGCCTACCCCCTTCGTAAGTGCAGGTCCTAAATGAGATTTTTTCTCTGTTCCCTCACCACAATCCAGATTCTTTTGGGGAGTTACCAGTACAGTAACCATACCAGGAAATACTTAATTTATTACGCTACTGCTTTTCTTAATCTCAGTGGAGATATTCACTGATAAACAGCTACCTACGCAGCATGTTCATGTCGTTCATAAATGAGCTTTTATCTCTCTCCACTCACCACAAATCAGATTCTTCTGAGGAGTTCCCAGTACATTATCCTTTCCCCTGTGTAATTACCTTAACAAGCTCCAGCTGTTTTTATTCTCAGAAGGTTTACTCCCTGATATACAGCTGACTACCCCCTTCGTAAGTGCAGGTCATAAATGAGCTTTTTTCTCTGTTCCTTCACCACAATCCAGATTATTTTGGGGAGTTACCAGTACAGTAACCATACCAGGAAGTACTTAATTTATTAAGCTACTGCTTTTCTTATTCTCAGTGGAGATATTTACTGATAAACAGCTACCTACGCAGCATGTTCATGTCGTTCCTAAATGAGCTTTTATCTCTCTCTCCTCACCACAAATCAGATTCTTCTGAGGAGTTACCAGTACATTATCCTTTCCCCTGTGTAATTACCTTAACAAGCTCCAGCTGTTTTTATTCTCAGAAGGTTTACTCCCTGATATACAGCTGCCTACCCCCTTCGTAAGTGCAGGTCTTAAATGAGCTTTTTTCTCTGTTCCCTCACAAAAATCCAGATTCTTTTGGGGAGTTACCAGTACAGCAACCATACCAGGAAGTGCTTAATTTATTAAGCTACTGCTTTTCTTAATCTCAGTGGAGATATTTACTGATAAACAGCTACCTACGCAGGCATGTTCATGTCGTTCCTAAATGAGGTTTTTTCTCTGTTCCCTCACCACAATCCAGATTCTTTTGGGGAGTTACCAGTACAGTATCCATACCAGGAAGTACTTAATTTATTAAGCTACTGCTTTTCTTAATCTCAGTGGAGATATTTACTGATAAACAGCCACGTATGCAGCATGTTCATGTCGTTCCTAAATGAGCTTTTATCTCTCTCCCCTCACCACAAATCAGATTCTTCTGAGGAGTTCCCAGTACATTATCCTTTCCCCTGTGTAATTACCTTAACAAACTCCAGCTGTTTTTATTCTCAGAAGGTTTCCTCCCTGATATACAGCTGCCTACCCCCTTCGTAAGTGCAGGTCCTAAATGAGCTTTTTTCTCTGTTCCCTCACCACAATCCAGATTCTTTTGGGGAGTTACCAGTACAGTAACCATACCAGGAAGTACTTAATTTATTAAGCTACTGCTTTTCTTAATCTCAGTGGAGATATTTACTGATAAACAGCTACCTACGCAGCATGTTTATGTCGTTCCTAAATGAGCTTTTATCTCTCTCCCCTCACCAGAAATCAGATTCTTCTGAGGAGTTCCCAGTACATTATCCTTTCCCCTGTGTAATTACCTTAACAAGCTCCAGCTGGTTTTATTCTAAGAAGCTTTACTCCCTGATATACAGCTGCCTACCCCCTTCGTAAATGCAGGTCCTAAATGAGCTTTTTTCTCTGTTCCCTCACAAAAATCTAGATTCTTTTGGGGAGTTACCAGTACAGTAACCATACCAGGAAGTAATTAATTTATTAAGCTACCGCTTTTCTAAAACTCAGTGGAGATATTTACTGATAAACAGCTACCTACGCAGCATGTTCATGTCGTTCCTAAATGAGCTTTTTTCTCTGTTCCCTCCCACAATCCAGATTCTTTTGGGGAGTTACCAGTACAGTATCCATACCAGGAAGTACTTAATTTATTAAGCTACTGCTTTTCTTAATCTCAGTGGAGATATTTACTGATAAACAGCCACGTATGCAGCATGTTCATGTCGTTCCTAAATGAGCTTTTATCTCTCTCCCCTCACCACAAATCAGATTCTTCTGAGGAGTTCCCAGTACATTATCCTTTCCCCTGTGTAATTACCTTAACAAGCTCCAGCTGTTTTTATTCTCAGAAGGTTTACTCCCTGATATACAGCTGCCTACCCCCTTCGTAAGTGCAGGTCTTAAATGAGCTTTTTTCTCTGTTCCCTCACCACAATCCAGATTCTTTTGGGGAGTTACCAGTACAGTAACCATACCAGGAAGTACTTAATTTATTAAGCTACTGCTTTTCTTTTTTTTTTTTTTTTTTTTTTTTTTTTTTTTTTTTTTGCCAGTTCTGGGCCTTGGACTCAGGGCCTAAGCGCTGTCCCTGGCTTCTTCCTGCTCAAGGCTAGCACTCTGCCACTTGAGCCACAGCGCCGCTTCTGGCAGTTTTCTGTATATGTGGTGCTGGGGAATCGAACCTAGGGCCTCGGGTATACCGAGGCAGGCACTCTTGCCACTAGGCTATATCCCCAGCCCCGCTACTGCTTTTCTTAATCTCAGTGGAGATATTTACTGATAAACAGCTACATACACAGCATATTCATGTCGTACCTAAATGAGCTTTTATCTATGTCCCCTCACCAACAAACCAGATTCTTCTGAGGAGTTCCCAGTACTTTATCCTTTCCCCTGTGTAATTACCTTAACAAGCTCCAGCTATTTTTATTCTCAGAAGGTTTACTCCCTGATATACATCTGCCTACCCCCTTCGTAAGTGCAGGTCCTAAATGAGCTTTTTTCTCTGTTCCCTCACCACAATCCAGATTATTTTGGGGAGTTACCAGTACAGTAACCATACTAGGAAGTAAATAATTTATTAAGGTACTGCTTTTCTTAATCTCAGTGGAGATATTTAGTGATAAACAGCTACCTACACAGCATGTTCATGTCGTTCCTAAATGAGCGTTTTTCTCTGTTTCCTCACCACAATCCAGATTCTTTTGGGGAGTTACCAGTACTGTATCCATACCAGGAAGTACTTAATTTATTAAGCTACTGCTTTTCTTAATCTCAGTGGAGATATTTACTGATAAACAGCTACATACGCAGCATGTCCATGTCGTTCGTAAATGAGCTTTTATCTCTCTCCCCTCACCAGAAATCAGATTCTTCTGAGGAGTTCCCAGTACATTATCCTTTCCCCTGTGTAATTACCTTAACAAGCTCCAGCTGGTTTTATTCTCAGAAGGTTTACTCCCTGATATACAGCTGCCTACCCCCTTCGTAAGTGCAGGTCCTAAATGAGCTTTTTTCTCTGTTCCCTCACAAAAATCCAGATTCTTTTGGGGAGTTACCAGTACAGTAACCATACCAGGAAGTAATTAATTTATTAAGCTACCGCTTTTCTTAAACTCAGTGGAGATATTTACTGATAAACAGCTACCTACGCAGCATGTTCATGTCGTTCCTAAATGAGCTTTTTTATCTGTTCCCTCCCACAATCCAGATTCTTTTGGGGAGTTACCAGTACAGTATCCATACCAGGAATTACTTAATTTATTAAGCTACTGCTTTTCTTAATCTCAGTGGAGATATTTACTGATAAACAGCCACGTATGCAGCATGTTCATGTCGTTCCTAAATGAGCTTTTATCTCTCTCCCCTCACCACAAATCAGATTCTTCAGAGGAGTTCCCAGTACATTTTCCTTTCCGCTGTGTAATTACCTTAACAAGCTCCAGCTGTTTTTATTCTCAGAAGGTTTACTCCCTGATATACAGCTGCCTACCCCCTTCGTAAATACAGGTCCTAAATGAGCTTTTTTCTCTGTTCCCTCACCACAATCCAGATTCTTTTGGGGAGTTACCAGAACAATAACCATACCAGGAAGTACTCAATTTATTAAGCTACTGCTTTTCTTAATTTCAGTGGAGATATTTACTGATAAACAGCTACCTACGCAGCATGTTCATGTCGTTCCTAAATGAGCTTTTATCTCTCTCCCCTCACCACAAATCAGATTCTTCTGAGGAGTTCCCAGTACATTATCCTTTCCCCTGTGTAATTACCTTACCAAGCTCCAGCTGTTTTTATTCTCAGAAGGTTTACTCCCTGATATACAGCTGCCTACCCCCTTCGTAAGTGCAGGTCCTAAATGAGCTTTTTTCTCTGTTCCCTCACTACAATCCAGATTCTTTTGGGGAGTTACCAGTTCTGTAACCATACCAGGAAGTACTTAATTTATTAAGCTACTGCTTTTCTTAATCTCAGTGGAGATATTTACTGATAAACAGCTACATACACAGCATATTCATGTCGTACCTAAATGAGCTTTTATCTATGTCCCCTCACCAACAAACCAGATTCTTCTGAGGAGTTCCAAGTACTTTATCCTTTCCCCTGTGTAATTACCTTAACAAGCTCCAGCTATTTTTATTCTCAGAAGGTTTACTCCCTGATATACATCTGCCTACCCCCTTCGAAAGTGCAGGTCCTAAACGATCTTTTTTCTCTGTTCCCTCACCACAATCCAGATTATTTTGGGGAGTTACCAGTACAGTAACCATACTAGGAAGTAAATAATTTATTAAGGTACTGCTTTTCTTAATCTCAGTGGAGATATTTAGTGATAAACAGCTACCTACACAGCATGTTCATGTCGTTCCTAAATGAGCGTTTTTCTCTGTTCCCTCACCACAATCCAGATTCTTTTGGGAGTTACCAGTACTGTATCCATACCAGGAAGTACTTAATTTATTAAGCTACTGCTTTTCTTAATCTCAGTGGAGATATTTACTGATAAACAGCTACCTACGCAGCATGTTCATGTCGTTCCTAAATGAGCTTTTATCTCTCTCTCCTCACCACAAATCAGATTCTTCTGAGGAGTTCCCAGTACATTATCCTTTCCCCTGTGTAATTACCTTAACAAGATCCAGCTGTTTTATTCTCAGAATGTTTACTCCATGATATACTGCTGCCTACCCCCTTCGTATGTGCAGGTCCTAAATGAGCTATTTTCTCTGTTCCCTCACCACAATCCAGACTCTTTTGGGGAGTTACCAGTACAGTAACCATACCAGGAAGTACTTAATTTATTAAGCTACTGGTTTTCTTAATCTCATTGGAGATATTTACTGATAAACAGCTACCTACGCAGCATGTTCATGTCGTTCTTAATGAGCTTTTTTCTCTCTCCCCTCACCACAAATCAGATTCTTCTGAGGAGTTCCCAGTACATTATCCTTTCCCCTGTGTAATTACCTTAACAAGCTCCAGCTGTTTTTATTCTCAGAAGGTTTACTCCCTGATATACAGCTGCCTACCCCCTTCGTAAGTGCAGGTCCTAAATGAGATTTTTTCTCTGTTCCCTCACCACAATCCAGATTCTTTTGGGGAGTTACCAGTACAGTAACCATACCAGGAAATACTTAATTTATTACGCTACTGCTTTTCTTAATCTCTGTGGAGATATTCACTGATAAACAGCTACCTACGCAGCATGTTCATGTCGTTCATAAATGAGCTTTTATCTCTCTCCACTCACCACAAATCAGATTCTTCTGAGGAGTTCCCAGTACATTATCCTTTCCCCTCTGTAATTACCTTAACAAGCTCCAGCTGTTTTTATTCTCAGAAGGTTTACTCCCTGATATACAGCTGACTACCCCCTTCGTAAGTGCAGGTCATAAATGAGCTTTTTTCTCTGTTCCTTCACCACAATCCAGATTCTTTTGGGGAGTTACCAGTACAGTGACCATACCAGGAAGTACTTAATTTATTAAGCTACTGCTTTTCTTATTCTCAGTGGAGATATTTACTGATAAACAGCTACCTACGCAGCATGTTCATGTCGTTCCTAAATGAGCTTTTATCTCTCTCTCCTCACCACAAATCAGATTCTTCTGAGGAGTTACCAGTACATTATCCTTTCCCCTGTGTAATTACCTTAACAAGCTCCAGCTGTTTTTATTCTCAGAAGGTTTACTCCCTGATATACAGCTGCCTACCCCCTTCGTAAGTGCAGGTCTTAAATGAGCTTTTTTCTCTGTTCCCTCACAAAAATCCAGATTCTTTTGGGGAGTTACCAGTACAGCAACCATACCAGGAAGTACTTAATTTATTAAGCTACTGCTTTTCTTAATCTCAGTGGAGATATTTACTGATAAACAGCTACCTACGCAGCATGTTCATGTCGTTCCTAAATGAGCTTTTTTCTCTGTTCCCTCCCACAATCCAGATTCTTTTGGGGAGTTGCCAGTACAGTATCCATACCAGGAAGTACTTAATTTATTAAGCTACTGCTTTTCTTAATCTCATTGGAGATATTTACTGATAAACAGCCACGTATGCAGCATGTTCATGTCGTTCCTAAATGAGCTTTTATCTCTCTCCCCTCACCACAAATCAGATTCTTCTGAGGAGTTCCCAGTACATTATCCTTTCCCCTGTGTAATTACCTTAACAAGCTCCAGCTGTTTTTATTCTCAGAAGGTTTACTCCCTGATATACAGCTGCCTACCCCCTTCGTAAGTGCAGGTCTTAAATGAGCTTTTTTCTCTGTTCCCTCACCACAATCCAGATTCTTTTGGGAGTTACCAGTACAGTAACCATACCAGGAAGTACTTAATTTATTAAGCTACTGCTTTTCTTAATCTCAGTGGAGATATTTACTGATAAACAGCTACATACACAGCATATTCATGTCGTACCTAAATGAGCTTTTATCTATGTCCCCTCACCAACAAACCAGATTCTTCTGAGGAGTTCCCAGTACTTTATCCTTTCCCCTGTGTAATTACCTTAACAAGCTCCAGCTATTTTTATTCTCAGAAGGTTTACTCCCTGATATACATCTGCCTACCCCCTTCGTAAGTGCAGGTCCTAAATGAGCTTTTTTCTCTGTTCCCTCACCACAATCCAGATTATTTTGGGGAGTTACCAGTACAGTAACCATACTAGGAAGTAAATAATTTATTAAGGTACTGCTTTTCTTAATCTCAGTGGAGATATTTAGTGATAAACAGCTACCTGCACAGCATGTTCATGTCGTTCCTAAATGAGCGTTTTTCTCTGTTTCCTCACCACAATCCAGATTCTTTTGGGGAGTTACCAGTACTGTATCCATACCAGGAAGTACTTAATTTATTAAGCTACTGCTTTTCTTAATCTCAGTGGAGATATTTACTGATAAACAGCCACGTATGCAGCATGTACATGTCGTTCCTAAATGAGCTTTTATCTCTCTCCCCTCACCACAAATCAGATTCTTCTGAGGAGTTCCCAGTACATTATCCTTTCCCATGTGTAATTACCTTAACAAGCTCCAGCTGTTTTTATTCTCAGAAGGTTTACTCCCTGGTATACAGCTGCCTACCCCCTTCGTAAGTGCAGGTCCTAAATGAGCTTTTTTCTCTGTTCCCTCACCACAATCCAGATTCTTTTGGGGAGTTACCAGTACAGTAACCACACCAGGAAGTACTTAATTTATTAAGCTACTGCTTTTCTTAATCTCAGTGGAGATATTTATTGATAAACAGCTACCTACGCAGCATGTTCATGTCGTTCAAAAATGAGCTTTTATCTCTCTCCCTTCACCACCAATCAGATTCTTTTGAGGAGTTCCCAGTACAATATAATTTCCCCTGTGTAATTACCTTAACAAGCTCCAGCTGTTTTTATTCTCAGAAGGTTTACTCCCTGATATACAGCTGCCTAGCCTCTTCGAAAGTGCAGGTCCTAAATGTGCTTTTTTCTCTGTTCCCTCACCACAATCCAGATTCTTTTGGGGAGTTACCAGTACAGTAACCATACCAGGAAGTACTTAATTTATTAAGCTACTGCTTTTCTTAATCTCAGTGGAGATATTTACTGATAAACAGCTACCTACGCAGCATGTTCATGTCGTTCCTAAATGAGCTTTTATCTCTCTCCCCTCACCACAATTCAGATTCTTCTGAGGCGTTCCCAGTACATTATCCTTTCCCTTGTGTAATTACCTTAACAAGCTCCAGCTGTTTTTATTCTCAAAAGGTTTACTCCCTGTTATACAGCTGCCTACCCCGTTCTTAAGTGCAGGTCCTAAATGAGCTTTTTTCTCTCTTCCCTCACCACAATCCAGATTCTTTTGGGGAGTTACCAGTACAGTAACCATACCAGGAAGTACTTAATTTATTAAGCTACTGCTTTTCTTAATCTCAGTGGAGATATTTATTTATAAACAGCTACCTACGCAGCATGTTCATGTCGTTCAAAAATGAGCTTTTATCTCTCTCCCCTCACCACAAATCAGATTCTTCTGAGGAGTTCCCAGTACATTATCCTTTCCCCTGTGCAATTGCCTTAAACAAACTCCAGCTGTTTTTATTCTCAGAAGGTTTACTCCCTGATATACTGCTGCCTACCACCTTCGTAAGTGCAGGTCATAAATGAGCTTTTTTCTCTGTTCCCTCACCACAATTCAGATTCTTTTGGGGAGTTACCAGTACAGTAATCATACCAGGACGTATTAATTTATTAAGCTACTGCTTTTCTTACTCTCAGTGGAGATATTTACTGATAAATAGCTACCCACGCAGCATGTTCATGTCGTTCCTAAATGAGCTTTTATCTCTCTCCCCTCACCACAAATCAGATTCTTCTGAGGAGTTCCCAGTACATTATCGTTTCCCCTGTGTAATTAACTTAACAAGCTCCAGCTGTTTTTATTCTCAGAAGTTTTACTCCCTGATATACAGCTGCCTACCCCCTTCGTCAGTGCAAGTCCTAAATGAGCTTTTTTTCTTTGTTCCCTCACCACAATCCAGATTCTTTTGGGGAGTTACCAGTACAGTAACCATACCAGGAAGTACTTAATTTATTAAGCTACTGCCTTTCTTAATCTCAGTTTAGATATTTACTGATAAACAGCTACCTACGCAGCATGTTCATGTCGTTCCTAAATGAGCTTTTATCTCTCTCCCCTCACCACAATTCAGATTCTTCTGAGGCGTTCCCAGTACATTATCCTTTCCCTTGTGTAATTACCTTAACAAGCTCAAGCTGTTTTTATTCTCAAAAGGTTTACTCCCTGTTATATAGCTGCATACCCCATTCGTAAGTGCAGGTCCTATATGAGCTTTTTTCTCTGTTCCCTCACCACAATCCAGATTCTTTTGGGGAGTTACCAGTACAGTAACCATACCAGGAAGTACTTAATTTATTAAGCTACTTCTTTTCTTAATCTCAGTGGACATATTTACTGATAAACAGCTACCTACGCAGCATGTTCATGTCATTCTTAAATGAGCTTTTTTCTCTCTTCCCTCACCACAAATCAGATTCTTCTGAGAAGTTCCCAGTACATTATCCTTTCCGCTGTGTAATTACCTTAACAAGCTACAGCTGTTTTTATTCTCAGAAGGTTTAGTCCATGATATACAGCTGCCTACCCCCTTCGTAAGTGCAGGTCCTAAATGAGCTTTTTTTCTCTGTTCCCTCACCACAATCCAGATTCTTTTGGGGAGTTACCAGTACAGTAACCATACCAGGAAGTACTTAATTTATTAAGCTACTGCTTTTCTTAATCTCAGTGGAGATATTTACTGATAAACAGCTACCTACGCAGCATGTTCACTTCGTTCCTAAATGAGCTTTTATCTCTCTCCCCTCACCACAAATCAGATTCTGCTGAGAAGTTCCCAGTACATTATCATTTCCCCTGTGTAATTACCTTAACAAGCTCCAGCTGTTTTTATTCTCAGAAGGTTTACTCCCTGATATACAGCTGCCTACCCCCTTCGTAAGTGCAGGTCCTAAATGAGCTTATTTCTGTGTTCCCTCACCACAATCCAGATTATTTTGGGGAGTTACCAGTACAGTAACCATACCAGGAAGTACTTAATTTATTAAGCTACTGCTTTTCTTAATCTCAGTGGAGATATTTACTGATAAACAGCTACCTACGCAGCATGTTCATGTCGTTCAAAAATGTGCTTTTATCTCTCTCCCCTCACCACAAATCAGATTCTTCTGAGGAGTTCCCAGTACATTCTAATTTCCCCTGTGTAATTACCTTAACAAGCTCCAGCTGTTTTTATTCTCAGAAGGTTTACTCCCTGATATACAGCTGCCTATCCTCTTCGAAAGTGCAGGTCCTAAATGAGCTTTTTTCTCTGTTCCCTCACCACAATCCAGATTCATTTGGGGAGTTACCAGTACAGTAACCATACCAGGAAGTACTTAATTTATTAAGCTACTGCTTTTCTTAATCTCAGTGGAGATATTTACTGATAAACAGCTACCTACGCAGCATGTTCATGTCGTTCTTAAATGAGCTTTTATCTCTCTCCCCTCACCACAAATCAGATTCTTCTGAGGAGTTCCCAGTACAATATTCTTTCCACTGTGTAATTAACTTTACAAGCTCCAGCTGTTTTTATTCTCAGAAGGTTTACTCCCTGATATACAGCTCCCTACCCCCTTCGTAAGTGCAGGTCCTAAATGAGCTTTTTTCTCTGTTCCCTCACCACAATCCAGATTCTTTTGGGGAGTTACCAGTACAGTAACCATACCAGGAAGTACTTAATTTATTAAGCTACTGCTTTTCTTAATCTCAGTGGAGATATTTACTGATAAACAGTTACGTATGCAGCGTGTTCATGTCGTTCCTAAATGAGCTTTTTTCTCTCTTCCCTCACCACAAATCAGATTATTCTGAGGAGTTCCCAGTACTTCATCTTTTCCCCTGTGTAATTACCTTAACAAGCTCCAGCTGTTTTTATTCTCAGAAGTTTTACTCCCTGATATACAGCTGCCTACCCCCTTCGTAAGTGCAGGTCCTAAATGAGCTTTTTTCTGTTCCCTCACCACAATCCAGATTCTTTTGGGGAGTTACCAGTACAGTAACCATACCAGGAAGTACTTAATTTATTAAGCTACTGCTTTTCTTAATCTCAGTGGAGATATTTACTGATAAACAGCTACCTACGCAGCATGTTCATGTCGTTCCTAAATGAGCTTTTATCTCTCTCCCCTCACCACAAATCAGATTCTTCTGAGGAGTTCCCAGTACATTATCCTTTCCCCTGTGTAATTACCTTAACAAGCTCCAGCTGTTTTTATTCTCAGGAGGTTTACACCCTGATATACAGCTGCCTAGCTTCTTCGTAAGTGCAGGTCCTAAATGAGCTTTTTTCTCTGTTCCCTCACCACAATCCAGATTCTTTTGTGGAGTTACCAGTACAGTAACCATACCAGGAAGTACTTAATTTATTAAGCTACTGCTTTTCTTAATCTCAGTGGAGATATTTACTTAATCAGCTACCTACGCAGCATGTTCATGTCGTTCCTAAATGAGCTTTTATCACTCTCCCCTCACCACAAATCAGATTCTTCTGAGGAGTTCCCAGTACATTATCCTTTCCCCTGTGTAATTACCTTAACAAGCTCCATCTGTTTTTATTCTCAGAAGGTTTACTCCCTGATATACAGCTGCCTACCCCCTTCGTAAGTGCAGGTCCTAAATGAGCTTTTTTCTCTTTTCCCTCACCACAATCCAGATTCTTTTCGGGAGTTACCAGTACAGTAACCATACCAGGAAGTACTTAATTTATTAAGCTACTGCTTTTCTTAATCTCAGTGGAGATATCTACTGATAAACAGCTACCTACGCAGCATGTTCATGTCGTTCCTAAATGAGCTTTTATCTCTCTCCCCTCACCACAAATCAGATTCTTCTGAGGATTTCCCAGTACATTATCCTTTCCCCTGTGTAATTACCTTAACAAGCACCAGCTGTTTTTATTCTCAGAAGGTTTACTCCCTGATATACAGCTGCCTACCCCCTTCGTAAGTGCAGGTCATAAATGAACTTTTTTCTCTGTTCCCTCACCACAATCCAGATTCTTTTGGGGAGTTACCAGTACAGTATCCATACCAGTAAGTACTTAATTTATTAAGCTACTGATTTTCTTAATCTCAGTGGAGATATTTACTGATAAACAGCTACCTACGCAGAATGTTCATGTCGTTCCTAAATGAGCTTTTATCTCTCTCCCCTCACCACAAATCAGATTCTTCTGAGGAGTTCCCAGTACATTATCCTTTCCCCTGTGTA
>NW_025961192.1:0-32575 GCF_023159225.1 Perognathus longimembris pacificus | reverse complement strand
AGGCCACCAGTACCTGACTTCCCGACTTCCTGAATTTTGCTCCTCTGTCCTCTGTCCTCCTCCTCAGGCCCGCTTCCTTTCTTCCTCCTCCTTTTTTCACCTTTCTTCTTTTTTCCCCTTCCTCCTCCTTTTTTCATCTTTCTTCTTTTTTTCCCCTTTTCTTCATTGCTTTGCTTTCTGAGAGAATTCAATGATCAGCCAACCATGAAATGGGAAAGTGGACCAAATAAGGCTGGATAATTTATTTGAGCCAAACAGAGGTATTATAATCTATTAAAAATATTTAGCCAAACACACTGTATTCGTGACTTTATCTCATAACCCTGCAGATTGTCTGGTAGTTGCCCAGGACCTGAGGCAGGAAGGCGGACCCATGTGCCTGAACTTTCCAGTCATGTTTTTGCAACTGGTAATTTTTAATAAAAGAAAAACTCTAACATTGTGAAATTACATCAGTGAAGAAACCATAGCTTTTTATGTTCTTGTATATGCTTTTCTTCTGTGCAATGTTATTCAATGCCCTAAATTTCAGCTACTTTTGAGATATTTTCTTGAATGTTGAGATTAGTCTGGAAATCAGGCTAGGAATAAATGAAATGCTGGTGTGGTAATAAAATTTATGTTACCATTTTATGAATATGAAAATGTCTAATTGTTATAACACAAGGTATCTTTGGATTAAGAAGTCTAGGACATTTTATTCTTTTACACCTTTTTTTTAAAGCAGGAAAACCTTTGCTTCTACCATCAGTTTTGAAGCAGAAATCCCAGAAAAAAGAATTTATAATCAGTCACAAAGAATTCCTACACGCATCATGTATCCCTTCCTCATCATTTCCATTTCTTAGGAGTCTCCACATTGTTTAATTGTAATCATGTGCAACTAGCATTTTAAAGCTTCACACTGCTTTCACATTTATGGGATATGATGAGAAGATTAAGAATGGTTGAAACTCAAGAGTAAATACAGGAAACTTAAGAGTAGATGTAGAAATGTGACTCCACCAGGCTTTCATGGAGCACACATTACCCCAGTGGGCTTCATGTTGTGGCCATCCATGTATAGAAGAACAAACTAGAAGGTGCACTCTCCCAAACAACCCTCATTCTAGTCAGGCCCCTCTCCTGTACTCTGCTTTGCAATTCTGTAGCAGGAATCTAAACTCTGGTTTCCTTCCATTGCATTGGTGTTGTTTGACCTGACTTTCCCTCAGCTTGGAACTTACGCATATGGGACTCAGGTGGCAGGGCCCTGCCTTTCCAGGGCCTGCACTTAGTATTCAATCTATTGTGGAGCAGAGGGATGTTCATGACCCATAGCAAAACACCTCCCACGTCCCATAAAGTGACAGGTTGTTTCTATTAAGGGATCATTTTCTTAAGTGAAATCATGACCAGTCATGATGGCATGGAAGTATACAGAGGCCAAGTGACTATGTGTTACTTTAATTACCAAAGAAGTAACTATTATTATTCCATAATGGTTCAAAGAAGAATTTTAAGACTGAAACAGTGGTTTTATTGTTTCTTTAGTTCAGAAGTAATTGAAATGGAATATGTAAATAGAGTCAAAGTGGACTTTTCCAAGTGAGAAAGAGAAGCCAATTGCACTTCGAAAGAAACTATATGACTATAGCAAGAAAGACATCGCCAATTAACAAATATTTATTTTCCTTTGCTATTCTCTGCTATTTATCCTGTTACATAGTAGTGGAATGAATTAGGAAGAGAGTGATGTAGAGTGCATGGTTTTCCATTGCAACACAAACTCTATCTATCTATCTATCTATCTATCTATCTATCTATCTATCTACCTACCTACCTACCTACCTACCTATATTTTTGCTGTTCCCGGGGTTTGAACTCAGGCTTGGACACAGTCCCTGAGCTTTTTTTGCTTAAGGCTAGCACTCTGTCACTTGAGCAATAGCTCTACTTCCAGCTTTTTGGTGGTTAATTGAAGAGAAGAGTCACAGAGTTTTCCTGTCCAGGCTGGGTTAGAACCTCGATCCTCAGATCTCAGCCTCCTGAATAGCTAGGATTACTGGCTACAGCCACTGGCTTCCAGCTTACTTTCCCTATAGTCTTAAACTATATAGGAATCAACTCTTTGGTAAGCTTTTTTCCATTTTATGTTTATATTACTAATGATTATTTTGTCTCTATTTCCCTGTCTTATGATTATTTAATTATAAGACAATTGTTTATTTTTTATTTGATTAGTTATTTAAAGGACGGGTCTTTGGGGCTTTATATCATAGGATCCAAAGGTAGCACTAATGTCTGTGAACCTTAAAATTATACTACCACTTTTTTGATGACCAAAGCTCATTAGAAACTGGAGCCTGTGGCTCAGGCCTGTAATCCCAGATCCTCATGAGTTTGGAGGATTGTGCTTTGAAACCCGCCCTGGGCAGGGAAGTCCATGACATCCATCCTCCATGAACCACCAAAGTACCAGAAATTGTGCTATTTCTCATGGGGTAGCAGGCCAGTATGGAGTGACAAAGCTAAGGGACATAGCCCAGTCTCTGAGTTCAATTTCAGTGCTGGCTCAAAAACAAAACCCCACCAAAACACAACTGACCTGAAAGACTCTAGTCCCTGTGCGTAGGAACTAATAATTTGTCCTACTACTGTGAAGGAAGAGCTTCTGAGTTCTTACAAAAACTATCTTTAAGTATTTGTGCAAAGGAGTTGCCATTTGACAAAGCAGTTTATGAATATGGCCCATCTTAACCCACCTCACCCCTTTCAACATTCTTGCCCCTCCTTCCTCTGCCCAGCCCTTCCGTTTTCTTACTTTTGTAGTATGTACAATGAATTCTTGACGACAATTCCCCCCTTCCCCTTCATTTGTCTCCCGCTCTCCCCTTGCCCCCACTTGATGAGCTGCTGTTTTTCACCCTTATGCTTTGGAAGTAATGATAAGCACACCCCCCCCGCCGCCAGTACTTCCTCAGAACTTTCTAGATTCCTAAGAGTGGTCATTGTAAATGTCTAACACAAGAATAAATAGGATAGCAAGATATGAGAGGGTTAAAGACATGCTTTAATCATAATCTTTGTGATTCGAGTAAAGAAATGTTGTTGAATAAAGACACTGCACATTCCTGTTGGATATTTCTCACAGAGTGAACACAGTGCTGTCCCAACTCTTTTACTATATTTAAGTTTTTGGCTCATCACTGGTATTTGTTTCATAATCTAACAAAAAGATCACGTGTCTCTTGCTAGCAAAAGCTGCAGAGGAGGGAATGCTTATTCTATGAGTAGAGGAGAGAAGGAAGGCTGGAGAGATGTTTGTGCTTGTGGAGAAGCTTATTTTATTTTTTTTTTAATAAACGCAGGCCATGTTTGCCACCTCCCGAATTTTGCGCTACTCTTTTCGCTGTCCTAGCTTTGACTTAGTTTGTTTTATGTTCTCGTTTGGTTATTTCCTTGAACATCCCATCTAATTTACATCTTATTCATTTTTGTGTTGCAGCTTCTGACAACTGTCTTGAGTCCACACTTCTCTAGATTTTTATACCTAGCAGCCATTTGGCTTCTACTTTTCCTGATCTCTCTCTTCCTCTCTCACTACCTGTGCCTAATGTTGAGGTTATAGTATCCAAAATAGCTCAGGCCTCAGCCACCTTGGTGTGTTCATGCTATCTGTCCCTACCTGCCTCAGTGTCTGTACCTTTTGGCTGGTTTCACTCAGATTATGGCCAGAGAATGGCTGAAGTAAATAACAGGAAGGAAGAAAGGAAATGTATGGTGATTAGCAGTTCTTTGAGGGAAATGTTTACCTTTATTCACAAACAGTGTATGTGTTGGTAGTTTTCCTATTGCCAGAGAAAGAGAGTGTTGATTCTAAATGTTAGTTTTTAACATGAGAATCTTAAGCATTATATGTTATAACTCTCAGAAATATTAGGTGTTTCAGAATCATTAAAAAATATTTATTGTCTTTTTTCTCCTTTATTGTCAAAGTGAAGTACAGAGGGGTTACAGTTTCATATATAATGCAGTGAGTACATTTCTTGTCAAATATGTTAGCTCCTCCTCCCCTCCACATGCCTACCTCTTCCCTCCTGCTTCCCCTTCCACCCACGAGTTGTACGGTTGGTTTACACCAAATGGTTTTGTGAGTATTGTGTTTGGAGTTGTTTGTATTTTTATCCTTTGTCTATTGATTTTGATATTTACTTTCTCTTCCCTAGCTCTAATACACGTATATACAGTATCCAGGGTGCTCAGATGAGATACAGTGATAGTGGGGGTAAAACCACAGGAAGGGAATACGAGAGAAAATAAAAAGGTACGGATTCATATCGCATGTTGAAAATAATTACAATAATGATATACCACTTGTTTTCATAACATGGAGCTCATTTCACTTAGCATCATCTTAAGTGTCCATAAGGGCATAGCTATTGGGCTATTATGACTTCGGCTTTGACTAGCCTAAACATGTACTAATTATTCCAAAAAAAATTTACTATGTGAAGTGAGCCAGACCTAAAGAAACATAGACTGTATTGTTTTCCTCATAGGAAAAACATTTTTTTTCTTATTTATTGTCAAAGTGATGTACAGAGAGGTTACAGTTGCATATGTTAGGCATTGGATACATTTCTTATACTGTTTGTTACCTCCTCCCTCACTTACCCTCCCCTCCCCCTGCCCCTCTCCCCCCAGAGTTGTTCACTTGGCTTACACCAAACAGTTTTGAAAGCATTGCCTTTGTAGTCGTTTGTCTTTTTATCTTGTATCTCTCGGTTTTGGTATTCCCTTTCACTTTCCTAATTCTAATACCAGTATATACAGTTTCCAAAGTACTCAAATAAGATAAACTGATAGTGAAGGTACAACCGCAGGAAGGGGATACAAGAGCATCATCAACAGTAGAAGCTACAGTTACACATGGCATGTTGAAAGTAATTACAGCAGTGATATAACAGTTGTTTCCATAAAATGGAGGTTGTTTCACTTAGCCTCATCTTATGTGTTCATAAGAGTATTGCTGTTGGGCTCTTGTGATCCTCTGCTGTGACTAGCCTAAACCTGAGCTAACTATTCCCTATGAGAATAGGGGAATCCTATTCATAGCATAGAATCCATGTTTCTTTGGGTCTGGCTCACTTCACTTAGGATAATTTTTTCCAAGTCCTTTCATTTCCTTACAAATGCGGCAATGTCATTCTTTGAGACAGAGGTATGAAATTCCATTGTGTATATGTACCACATTTTCCTGATCCATTCATCTACTGAGCGTTACTGGGTGGGATCCATATTTTAGCTATGCCAAATTGTGCTGTGATGAATATTGTTGTGCTGGTGGCTTTTGTGTGTTCTTCTCTGTGGTCTTTGGGTAGATGCCAAATATGGGGCTGCTGGATCATAAGGGAGCTCTATGTTTACCTTCTGAGAAATCTCCATACCACTTGCTAGAGTGGCTGAACAAGTTTACATTCCCACCAACGATGAAGTAGGGTTCCCTTTTGTCCACATCCCCTCCAACATTTATTATTGTTAGTTTTCTTGATATAGGTCATTCTTACTGGGGTGAGATGGAATCTCAGTGTTGTTTTGATTTGCCTTTCTTTTATGGCCAGAGATGTAGAGCACTTTTTCATATGACTCTTGGCCATTCTCATTTCCTCATCAGAGAAGTCTCTTTGTAAGTCGTTTAGCCCACTTGTTGAGGGGGCTGTTGGGTTCTTTGCGGTTTTGTTTTGGAGGAATTTAATTTTTTGTAGTTCTGCATATATTTTAGATATGAGGTCTTTGTTCATTGTATGGCTGATAAAGATCTTTTCCCAATCTGTAGGCTTTCCATTCATCTTGTGAGCTATGTCCTTTGCCCTGCAGAAGCTCAGCAATTTGATGCAATCCCATTTGCTCGTCCTTTTTGTGATTTGTAGCATTTATGGCTCTTTGTTAAGGCAGGTCTGTCCTGTGCCAAGGAGCCCAAGTGTTTCTCCTACTTCTTTTAGTGCTTTCAAGGTATCTGTTATAATTTCAAGATCTTTGATCCATGTGGAATTGATTTTGGTGCAGGATGATATATAAGGATCTAATTTTGCTTTGTTGTGGGTGTTGAACCAGTTTTGCCATCACCATTTGTTAAAGAGGCTATCTTTCTTCCATCGTATTTTTTTAGCTCCTCTATCAAAGATTAAGGGGGCTTAGTTCTGTGTGTTCACTGCTGGATCTTCAATTCTGTTCCATTGGTCTTCAGGCCTGTTCCATTGCCAATTCCAAGCTGTTTTTATAGCTATAGCTTTATAATACAGCTTGAAGTTTGGTATTGTAATTCCTCCGGCATTGTTCTTTCTGCTTAGGATTGTTTTTGCTAGTCGGGGGTTCATTTATTTTTCCATATAAATTTCTGGATTGCTTCCTCAATTTCATTAAAAAATGGTGTTGGGATATTAGTGGGTATTGCATGGAATTTGTAGATAGCTTTTGGCAATATTGCCATTTTGACTATAGTAATCTTCCCAATCGAGGAGCATGGGAGGTTTTTCCATTTCCTTAGTTCTTTTTTTTTTTTTTCAAATTTTTATTATCAAAGTGATGTACAGAAAGGTTACAGTTTCATATTTTAGGCACTGGATACATTTCTTGTACAGTTTGTTACCTTGTCCCTCATACCCCTCTCCCTCCTCCCCCTTTCCTTTCCCCCCCCCCCCCACGGAGATGTTCAGTTCACTTACACCAAACAGTCTAATCATAGAGGTCTTTCACTTCTTTGGTTAAGGTTATTTCTAGGTATTTTATGTTTTTGAGACTATTGCAAAGGGAGTTGCTTTCCTGACTTCAGCCTCTGTCTTCGTGTTATTAGCATATAGAAAGGCTGTTGATTTTCGAGGGTTTATTTTATATCCTGCAACTTTGCCAAAGTTTTGGATCTGCTCTAGTAGCTAGGGAGTAGAGTCTATGGTGTTCGTTAGGTATAGGATCATGTAATCTGCAAAGAGAGAAAGCTTAACTTCATCTTTTCCTATTTGGATCCCCTTTTTGTTTTCTTCTTGCCTAATTGCTCTGGCTAGGAATGTTAAAGAGGAGGGGAGAGAGCAGACATCTCAATCTTGCTCCTGATTTTCAAAGGAATGGCTTTGGCTTTACACCATTTAGAATTATGCTTGCTGTTGGTTTGTAATAAACTGCCTTTATTATATTCAGGAATGTTCCTTGGAATCCCAATTTCTCCAGGATTTTTATCATAAATGGGTACTGGATTTTATCGAACGCCTTTTCTGCATCCAGAGATATAACCATGTGGTTCTTTACCTTGCTCTGGTTGATGTGGTGGATTACATTAATTGACTTGCGTATATTGAACCAACTTTGCATCCCTGGGATGGATCCAGTTTGAACATGGTGTATGATATTTTTGATGACCTGTTGAAGTCGATTGGACAGAATTTTGTTGAGAATTTTTGCATCTATGTTCATCAGGGAAATCGTTCTATAGTTCTGTTTTGTTGATGAGTCCCTGCCTGGTTTTGGGATGAGGGCTATACTGGCTTCATAGAATAAGTCTGGTAGTGAACGTTCTCTTTCAATTTCATTGAAGATTTTGAAAAATATTGGTGTGACTTCTGTTTGGAAAGCCTTGTAGAATTCTGCTGTGAATCCATCTGGACATGGGCTTTTCTCTGATGGGAAATCACTTATTGCTGTTTCTATTTCAAGGCTGGGTATGAGTCTGTTTAGAAGGTTTAAATCTTCATGGTTGAGTTTGGGGGTATCAATTTTTTCTAGAAAATCATCCATTTCTTCCAGGTTCTCGAATTTGTTGGCACAAAGGTTTGCAAAATAGTCCCTTATTGTGTTCTGAATTTTGGTTGTTTCTGTGGTGATGTTACCTGTTTTATCTCGGATCTTGTTTATGTGGGTGTGCTGCCATCGTTTTTTGGTCAGGTTTGCTAGGAATTTGACTATCTTGTTAATATTCTCAAAGAACCAAGGCTTTGTTTTGTTGATTGTTGCGATGTTTTTTTTTCTCCCTCTCAAGTATATTTAATTCTGATTCGATTTTAATTATTTGCTTCCATCTATTGACTTGGGGGTATGGCTTCTTGTAATCTTTTGAGAAGATTAAGGTGATTCCGTAAGTTGTTGAGTTGCTGTTTATCCAGATTATTGGTGTAGGCACTCAGATATAAATTTTCGTCTGAGTACTGCCTTTGCTGTGTCCCAAAGGAGGTGGTACTTTGTGCACTCACCTTGGTTGAATGCCATAAATATTGAATTACTGGTCTAATTTCTTCAATGACCCACTGATGGTTCAGCAGTGTGTTGCTTAGTCTCCATGGATTGTATCATTTTGTGTGGTGGCTGTTTGAGTTGAGCTTTAATTTTAATCTATTGTGGTCTGAGGGAAGGCAGGGAATGATTTTGATACTTCTGAATTTGTACAGATTTTCTTTGTGCCCTAAGATGTGATATATTTTGGAGAATGTTTCATGGGCTGCTGAAAAGAATGTGTATTCTGGTATTGCTTGATGGAATATTCTGTAGATGTTGGTTAAGTCTAGTTGGTCTATGCAGTTGATTAGTTCTGTGGATTCTTTGGTCAGTTTTTGGCCTGTTGGTCTGTCCAGAGGTGACAGTGGAGTGTTAAAGTCTCCAACAATCAATGTGTTTGGGACTATGAGTGATTTTAGAGTCAGTAGTGTTGGTTTGATGAAGTTGGGTTCTCCTGTATTTGGTGTGTGGATATTTAAGATGGTTATATCCTCCTGTAGGAGACATCGCTTTATTAGTATGTAGTAACCTTCTTTGTCTCTTCTTACCATTTTTAATTTGAAGTCGATTTTATCTGATGCTAGAATTCCACTCCAGCCTGCATTTGGGGGCCATTTATTGGTAGATTTTATTCCAGCCTTTCACCTTTAGAAGAAGTTTGCTTTTGCTAGATAGATGTGTCTCTTGGAGGCAGCAGAAAGACGGATCTTGATGTTTGATCCAAGTAATGAGCCTATGTCGTTTGAATGAAGAATTAAGTCCATTAATGTTGAGAGTTAGGTTTGAGAGATGATCATTTGTCCTTTCATTGTAGCTATCTTGTTAAAAGCTGTGTCTTCCCAATTCTTGATCTAATATTCTGGTTTTCTATTTAGGGTTCATTTCTCTGTCTGTATTGGGATCTTGATTATTTTCCCTGTATAGTACATCTTTGAGGATTTTCTGTAAAGCTGGTTTGGTGGAGATACATTGTTTCAGTTTTTCCTTCCTGTGGAAGACTTTTATTTGACCTTCAGCTATGAATGAGAGTTTAGCAGGGTACAGCATTCTTGGTTGATATTTATTATTATTTAGGGTTTGGCATACCTCATTCCAGGATCCCCTTGCTTTTCATGGTCTCTGCTGAGAAGTCTGGGGTAATTCTGCTTGCTTTTCCTTTATTTGTGATTACTTTCTTCTCCGTAACATCTTTAAGGATTCTTTCCTTGGACTCTACTGATCCTGTTATGATCACAATGTGTCAGTGGGATGTCCTATTCTGATCTGGTCGCTTTGGGGTTCTAAATGCTTCTTGTATCTGTATCGGCCTACCTTCCTGGATAGTTGGGAAGTTCTTGGCTAATATTCTGTTAAATAGGTTGCATATTCCATTAACTTCTTTCTCCTGGTTTTTCTCAATTCCTATTCGCCTCAAATAGTGCTTCCTGCTTGTGTCTTGGAGCTCCTGGAGTGATCTGTTTTATCGATTGGATTGGTTTTGTATTTTTGTGTGACATTTCTCCATAGATTCTAGGGAATCTTCAGCTCCTGAGATTTGATCCTCTGCTTCACCTACTTGAGACTGTAGGCTAGTTACTTGATTTTGAATCTCTTTTCCTTCAGACTGGTCTTTCCTGATGATTTCCATGTCCTTGCTAGAAGTATCTCTTAGGTCCTGCATGGACATCTTTACATTATTAATTTGGTTTTGAGTGCTGTCTCTCAAATCTTTTAGCTGGGTAGTTATCTTTTCATATGACTCTTGAAGTTCATTTATCTTTCTCTTTGTTGAGGCCATGAAATCATCTATTACTTTATGGATGGATTGATGTATGGATGGATTCAAACTTTTCATTTAACATGTTTATCAGTAGACTTTGTAGAGCATTTTGAGGGTTCTCTTCTATGTCTTTGATTGACTGCTCTGCTTCCTGCTTGTTTTGAGTGGGAGATATGACTGCATTGTTTGCCATCTTGTGTTTCTTCTGCCCATTTGGATTGGGAATGCCTATCTAAGAGCACCTGTGAGCACTGTTTAAGACCCAAAGCAGACCTAACCAAGCACTGTTGTGTAAATCTTAGAAGTTCACAATTATACATAGATACTTGGTATAACTGTATATAAAATTAGATTTGGTGTTCCTAAAAATACAATTTCAAAATAACAACCAATCCTGTATTCAATAGTTAATAAGTACTGTTAAAATACTATGAGCTGGATTTCTCTATAAACCACTTTGATTAACATGGATTGAACAGGGATATCCTCTATCCAATAACCCAGCAATGATATTCATAGGCAGCATCATCACTGTCATGCAGATCTCCAAGAGCAGAGGCAGCTTGGCATCAAGTACGGAGACCTTTGTGTAGAGGACAGCACAAGAGGGGAGCCTTCGCCATATGATTGGTTTCCGGGAACTTCAAAAAACAAGTAACGTGTAAACACTTTGAACTCCCTCTGTCCAACCTCATACCTGACACACTCATGCAACCGCACATGAACAAAAAATTCCTCACAGGCGAGCCGACTCTCTCTCTCTCTCTTTCTCTCTCTTCCTCCCCGCCACCCCCACATGCTCACTATAAGACACTGTGCAGGGTCCTCCTGGATCTACATCCACATACCTATTTGCACATATGCAGACTTAGGCTTAGGAAGCACACTCCTGTACAGCATCAGGAACGCACGCATGTAGGCAAGCAGGGGCACACACACGCACACGTGAGCGCACCCAGTACACAGTGGATTGGAAGGTGCTAAGGGGTTTTCGAGGACTGTGTCCTACTTGCTCAAGTCCAGGGTGTTGTTCTTGTGGTGGGCGTGGCTAAGGAGCCCAGCGCTGCTTACTGGACAGTCCATTGGCACTTAGGCCTCCCCCTGCTGTCCTCACCAGTCTCCCATTCCCTGAACCATGCAGCTTAGGAGACCTGGGTAGCAACAAACTCTTCGGGAAAGCAATCAAGGCAGAAATGTCAATGTAACAGGACCACATGATTACGCCCCAGTAGTGCCCCAACCAAGGATGGCATTCGTTACCTCTCAGGTCTACACCCTAAAGCCCAGCGCTGCGCGCAGAGAATGGGGCAGGCCTGTGCCCCAGAATCCCTTGCCTCTTCTCCCTTCTACTTGGTCCCAGGGTGGTGGGGCGCCCAACCTGGCCTTCCTAGCCACCACCTGCCATCTGCAGCTGAGTTCCTGAGGCTTGTCCCCTACACACATACCTCCTTTGCTGATAACTCCCTCCGAGTTCTCTCTCCTAGCCCTCCAGTCCCTGCCTTGCTGCTCTAGACTGCTTTCAACTCACACATGCCTCTGTGTCACTGCCTCTTTGCCTCTGCCTCTGCTTCCCAATTTCCCCCTCCTCCTCTTGAGGTTCACAGGCTGCACACCTCCCCATGCACCTCTTCACTTCTTCTGGGGAAATTACAACTGCCTCACCCTGGCCTAGCCCTTCTTATCTTCTCCAAATCTCCCTCTGCTCTCACCCTCTGCACACCTGGGATCTCTCAGTCCTCTGGTGAACACCAATCCCCATTTATCTAATCTGTTGTCTGCCTGCTCTGTGCCCAAGCCCCTCTGCTCCTTTTCTGTGCACATGAGGTTTGTGACAAAGGTAGGAGGGAACCGGCACTCCTTTCCTGCCTTCTGGTTTTATGACTGACATCCGATTGGTCTGGAAACGGCCTCTGCCCCCTTGGCCAAGACCACCTGAAGACCTTGCCTGGCTTGCTAGGCAGCAGCCCTGTGTTTTTCTGAGCAGGAAGGACTGCACATATGCGACCCACTATGCAGAAAAGCCACCAGGGGGTGGCCGGATGTTTTGTTTCTCCATTCCTTGCCCACTTTGTTGATGTGTGCTTTCATTTGCATTCCAACAGGAACAGCCTTAAGGGAGGGGTAGTGAGGCTGCTTAGAGGTAGGCAGTTGGTGCTCACAGGCCAGCAGGGCCTCCTGGTGCCTCACTAACAGTGCATTTGCACCTGGGGTGCTGGGAAGCCTCTGGGCAGTGCCCATATGGTTTGGAGCTCTGTGACATGGCCAGGTACTAGGCGCCTCCTGCTGACTTGAGCCAGTGTTCCAACTGGAGTTGCCATAGCAAAAAGGGCACAGGGCCCCTTGGGGGTTTGCTGTAAGTTCTCACTAGTTCTCACAGGCCTTCGGGGATGCACAGGATGTGTAGAGCCGCACATCCCTCCCTTGACCATTCTGCTGGGAACGGCTTGGGCCAGGGTCCCAGGCAAATACACTTTCCACCTCCCCCCCTGCTCCATCTTCCCACATCCTGGTTGAACCCGTGTGACACAGCTCCCCACAGCCTCTGCCCTTGCCAGTCCTGGAAGTGGCTGGTGTATGGATCCGCCACCTCTCTCACAATCAACCTCATCTCTCTTGCTCAGAGCATAAGGGAGATACAAGGTTAGCAGGTCAGCGAATCTGGGCATCTCCTTTCTGCGCTAGTGTCTGCTTAACTCTTGTCTTCCCGCTTGCCTTGGCCTCTCTGGCCCAGATCCCTGCCTGCTACTTCCTGCTATTGAGCAGCCAAGGATTATACTGGCTAGCGGCAGGAGCTGGCAATCCTGGTGCCCGTGGCTCACAGCCATATGTTTTAGGCTCCTTCAGGAAGCTCTGCTAAGACACCAGGGAAAGGGATATCTGACCCTTCCCTGCCGTGACCAAGGCACACTAGCACCCAGCAATGATATTCATAGGCAGCATCATCACTGTCATGCAGATCTCCAAGAGCAGAGGCAGCTTGGCATCAAGTACGGAGACCTTTGTGTAGCGGACAGCACAAGAGGGGAGCCTTCGCCATATGATTGGTTTCCGGGAACTTCAAAAAACAAGTAACGTGTAAACACTTTGAACTCCCTCTGTCCAACCTCATACCTGACACACTCATGCAACCGCACATGAACAAAAAATTCCTCACAGGCGAGCCGACTCTCTCTCTCTCTCTTTCTCTCTCTTCCTCCCCGCCACCCCCACATGCTCACTATAACACACTGTGCCGGGTCCTCCTGGATCTACATCCACATACCTATTTGCACATATGCAGACTTAGGCTTAGGAAGCACACTCCTGTACAGCATCAGGAACACACGCATGTACGCAAGCAGGGGCACACACACGCACACGTGAGCGCACCCAGTACACAGTGGCTTGGAAGGTGCTAAGGGGTTTTCGAGGACTGTGTCCAACTTGCTCAAGTCCAGGGTGTTGTTCTCGTGGTGGGCGTGGCTAAGGAGCCCAGCGCTGCTTACTGGACAGTCCATTGGCACTTGGGCCTCCCCCTGCTGTCCTCACCAGTCTCCCATTCCCTGAACCATGCAGCTTCGGAGACCTGGGTAGCAACAAACTCTTCGGGAAAGCAATCAAGGCAGAAATGTCAATGTAACAGGACCACATGATTACGCCCCAGTAGTGCCCCAACCAAGGATGGCATTCGTTACCCCTCAGGTCTACACCCTAAAGCACAGCGCTGCGCACAGAGAATGGGGCAGGCCTGTGCCCCAGAATCCCTTGCCTCTTCTCCCTTCTACTTGGTCCCAGGGTGGTGGGGCGCCCAACCTGGCCTTCCTAGCCACCACCTGCCATCTGCAGCTGAGTTCCTGAGGCTTGTCCCCTGCACACATACCTCCTTTGCTGATAACTCCCTCCGAGTTCTCTCTCCTAGCCCTCCTGTCCCTGCCTTGCTGCTCTGGACTGCTTTCAACTCACAAATGCCTCTGCGTCACTGCCTCTTTGCCTCTGCCTCTGCTTCCCAATTTCCCCCTCCTCCTCTTGAGGTTCACAGGCTGCACACCTCCCCATGCACCTCTTCACTTCTTCTGGGGAAATTACAACTGCCTCACCCTGGCCTAGCCCTTCTTATCTTCTCCAAATCTCCCTCTGCTCTCACCCTCTGCACACCTGGGATCTCTCAGTCCTCTGGTGAACACCAATCCCCATTTATCTAATCTGTTGTCTGCCTGCTCTGTGCCCAAGCCCCTCTGCTCCTTTTCTGTGCACAGGAGGTTTGTGACAAAGGTAGGAGGGAAGCGGCACTCCTTTCCTGCCTTCTGGTTTTATGACTGACATCCGATTGGTCTGGAAACGGCCTCTGCCCCCTTGGCCA
The DNA here is from genome assembly GCF_023159225.1 of Perognathus longimembris pacificus. Classification (NCBI taxonomy): domain Eukaryota; kingdom Metazoa; phylum Chordata; class Mammalia; order Rodentia; family Heteromyidae; genus Perognathus; species Perognathus longimembris. The sequence goes on along the minus strand of NW_025961192.1, from coordinate 18,233 downwards.
AGACCACCTGAAGACCTTGCCTGGCTTGCTAGGCAGCAGCCCTGTGTTTTTCTGAGCAGGAAGGACTGCACATATGCGACCCACTATGCAGAAAAGCCTCCAGGGGGTGGCCGGATGTTTTGTTTCTCCATTCCTTGCCCACTTTGTTGATGTGTGCTTTCATTTGCATTCCAACAGGAACAGCCTTAAGGGAGGGGTAGTGAGGCTGCTTAGAGGTAGGCAGTTGGTGCTCACAGGCCAGCAGGGCCTCCTGGTGCCTCACTAACAGTGCATTTGCACCTGGGGTGCTGGGAAGCCTCTGGGCAGTGCCCATATGGTTTGGAGCTCTGTGACATGGCCAGGTACTAGGCGCCTCCTGCTGACTTGAGCCAGTGTTCCAACTAGAGTTGTCATAGCAAAAAGGGCACAGGGCCCCTAGGGGGTTTGCTGTAAGTTCTCACTAGTTCTCACAGGCCTTCGGGGATGCACAGGATGTGCAGAGCCGCACATCCCTCCCCTGACCATTCTGCTGGGAACGGCTTGGGCCAGGGTCCTAGGTAAATACACTTTCCACCTCCCCTCCTGCTCCATCTTCCCACATCCTGGTTGAACCCGTGTGACACAGCTCCCCACCGCCTCTGCCCTTGCCAGTCCTGGAAGTGGCTGGTGTATGGATCCGCCACCTCTCTCACAATCAACCTCATCTCTCTTGCTCAGAGCATAAGGGAGATACAAGGTTAGCAGGTCAGCGAATCTGGGCATCTCCTTTCTGCGCTAGTGTCTGCTTAACTCTTGTCTTCCCGCTTGCCTTGGCCTCTCTGGCCAAGATACCTGCCTGCTACTTCCTGCTATTGAGCAGCCAAGGATTATACTGGCGAGAGGCAGGAGCTGGCAATCCTGGTGCCCGTGGCTCACAGCCATATGTTTTAGGCTCCTTCAGGAAGCTCTGCTAAGACACCAGGGAAAGGGATATCTGACCCTTCTCTGCCGTGACCAAGGCACACTAGCACCCAGCAATGATATTCATAGGCAGCATCATCACTGTCATGCAGATCTCCAAGAGCAGAGGCAGCTTGGCATCAAGTACGGAGACCTTTGTGTAGCGGACAGCACAAGAGGGGAGCCTTCGCCATATGATTGGTTTCCGGGAACTTCAAAAAACAAGTAACGTGTAAACACTTTGAACTCCCTCTGTCCAACCTCATACCTGACACACTCATGCAACCGCACATGAACAAAAAATTCCTCACAGGCGAGCCGACTCTCTCTCTCTCTCTTTCTCTCTCTTCCTCCCCGCCACCTCCACATGCTCATTATAACACACTGTGCCGGGTCCTCCTGGATCTACATCCACATACCTATTTGCACATATGCAGACTTAGGCTTAGGTAGCACACTCTTGTACAGCATCAGGAACACACGCATGTAGGCAAGCAGGGGCACACACACGCACACGTGAGCGCACCCAGTACACAGTGGCTTGGAAGGTGCTAAGGGGTTTTCGAGGACTGTGTCCTACTTGCTCAAGTCCAGGGTGTTGTTCTTGTTGTGGGCGTGGCTAAGGAGCCCAGCGCTGCTTACTGGACAGTCCATTGGCACTTGGGCCTCCCCCTGCTGTCCTCACCAGTCTCCCATTCCCTGAACCATGCAGCTTCGGAGACCTGGGTAGCAACAAACTCTTCGGGAAAGCAATCAAGGCAGAAATGTCAATGTAACAGGACCACATGATTACGCCCCAGTAGTGCCCCAACCAAGGATGGCATTCGTTACCCCTCAGGTCTACACCCTAAAGCCCAGCGCTGCGCGCAGAGAATGGGGCAGGCCTGTGCCCCAGAATCCCTTGCCTCTTCTCCCTTCTACTTGGTCCCAGGGTGGTGGGGCGCCCAACCTGGCCTTCCTAGCCACCACCTGCCATCTGCAGCTGAGTTCCTGAGGCTTGTCCCCTGCACACATACCTCCTTTGCTGATAACTCCCTCCGAGTTCTCTCTCCTAGCCCTCCTGTCCCTGCCTTGCTGCTCTGGACTGCTTTCAACTCACACATGCCTCTGCGTCACTGCCTCTTTGCCTCTGCCTCTGCCTCTGCTTCCCAATTTCCCCCTCCTCCTCTTGAGGTTCACAGGCTGCACACCTCCCCATGCACCTCTTCACTTCTTCTGGGGAAATTACAACTGCCTCACCCTGGCCTAGCCCTTCTTATCTTCTCCAAATCTCCCTCTGCTCTCACCCTCTGCACACCTGGGATCTCTCAGTCCTCTGGTGAACACCAATCCCCATTTATCTAATCTGTTGTCTGCCTGCTCTGTGCCCAAGCCCCTCTGCTCCTTTTCTGTGCACAGGAGGTTTGTGACAAAGGTAGGAGGGAAGCGGCACTCCTTTCCTGCCTTCTGGTTTTATGACTGACATCCGATTGGTCTGGAAACGGCCTCTGCCCCCTTGGCCAAGACCACCTGAAGACCTTGCCTGGCTTGCTAGGCAGCAGCCCTGTGTTTTCTGAGCAGGAAGGACTGCACATATGCGACCCACTATGCAGAAAAGCCTCCAGGGGGTGGCCGGATGTTTTGTTTCTCCATTCCTTGCCCACTTTGTTGATGTGTGCTTTCATTTGCATTCCAACAGGAACAGCCTTAAGGGAGGGGTAGTGAGGCTGCTTAGAGGTAGGCAGTTGGTGCTCACAGGCCAGCAGGGCCTCCTGGTGCCTCACTAACAGTGCATTTGCACCTGGGGTGCTGGGAAGCCTCTGGGCATTGCCCATATGGTTTGGAGCTCTGTGACATGGACAGGTACTAGGCGCCTCCTGCTGACTTGAGCCAGTGTTCCAACTGGAGTTGCCATAGCAAAAAGGGCACAGGGCCCCTTGGGGGTTTGCTGTAAGTTCTCACTAGTTCTCACAGGCCTTCGGGGATGCACAGGATGTGTAGAGCCGCACATCCCTCCCCTGACCATTCTACTGGGAACGGCTTGGGCCAGGGTCCCAGGCAAATACACTTTCCACCTCCCCCCCTGCTCCATCTTCCCACATCCTGGTTGAACCCGTGTGACACAGCTCCCCACCGCCTCTGCCCTTGCCAGTCCTGGAAGTGGCTGGTGTATGGATCCGCCACCTCTCTCACAATCAACCTCATCTCTCTTGCTCAGAGCATAAGGGAGATACAAGGTTAGCAGGTCAGCGAATCTGGGCATCTCCTTTCTGCGCTAGTGTCTGCTTAACTCTTGTCTTCCCGCTTGCCTTGGCCTCTCTGGCCCAGATCCCTGCCTGCTACTTCCTGCTATTGAGCAGCCAAGGATTATACTGGCTAGAGGCAGGAGCTGGCAATCCTGGTGCCCGTGGCTCACAGCCATATGTTTTAGGCTCCTGCAGGAAGCTCTGCTAAGACACCATGGAAAGGGATATCTGACCCTTCCCTGCCGTGACCAAGGCACACTAGCACCCAGCAATGATATTCATAGGCAGCATCATCACTGTCATGCAGATCTCCAAGAGCAGAGGCAGCTTGGCATCAAGTACGGAGACCTTTGTGTAGAGGACAGCACAAGAGGGGAGCCTTCGCCATATGATTGGTTTCCGGGAACTTCAAAAAACAAGTAACGTGTAAACACTTTGAACTCCCTCTGTCCAACCTCATACCTGACACACTCATGCAACCGCACATGAACAAAAAATTCCTCACAGGCGAGCCGACTCTCTCTCTCTCTCTTTCTCTCTCTTCCTCCCCGCCACCCCCACATGCTCACTATAACACACTGTGCCGGGTCCTCCTGGATCTACATCCACATACATATTTGCACATATGCAGACTTAGGCTTAGGAAGCACACTCCTGTACAGCATCAGGAACACACGCATGTAGGCAAGCAGGGGCACACACACGCACACGTGAGCGCACCCAGTACACAGTGGCTTGGAAGGTGCTAAGGGGTTTTCGAGGACTGTGTCCTACTTGCTCAAGTCCAGGGTGTTGTTCTCGTGATGGGCGTGGCTAAGGAGCCCAGCGCTGCTTACTGGACAGTCCATTGGCACTTGGGCCTCCCCCTGCTGTCCTCACCAGTCTCCCATTCCCTGAAACATGCAGCTTCGGAGACCTGGGTAGCAACAAACTCTTCGGGAAAGCAATCAAGGCAGAAATGTCAATGTAACAGGACCACATGATTACGCCCCAGTAGTGCCCCAACCAAGGATGGCATTCGTTACCCCTCAGGTCTACACCCTAAAGCACAGCGCTGCGCGCAGAGAATGGGGCAGGCCTGTGCCCCAGAATCCCTTGCCTCTTCTCCCTTCTACTTGGTCCCAGGGTGGTGGGGCGCCCAACCTGGCCTTCCTAGCCACCACCTGCCATCTGCAGCTGAGTTCCTGAGGCTTGTCCCCTGCACACATACCTCCTTTGCTGATAACTCCCTCCGAGTTCTCTCTCCTAGCCCTCCTGTCCCTGCCTTGCTGCTCTGGACTGCTTTCAACTCACACATGCCTCTGCGTCACTGCCTCTTTGCCTCTGCCTCTGCCTCTGCTTCCCAATTTCCCCCTCCTCCTCTTGAGGTTCACAGGCTGCACACCTCCCCATGCACCTCTTCACTTCTTCTGGGGAAATTACAACTGCCTCACCCTGGCCTAGCCCTTCTTATCTTCTCCAAATCTCCCTCTGCTCTCACCCTCTGCACACCTGGGATCTCTCAGTCCTCTGGTGAACACCAATCCCCATTTATCTAATCTGTTGTCTGCCTGCTCTGTGCCCAAGCCCCTCTGCTCCGTTTCTGTGCACAGGAGGTTTGTGACAAAGGTAGGAGGGAAGCGGCACTCCTTTCCTGCCTTCTGGTTTTATGACTGACATCCAATTAGTCTGGAAACGGCCTCTGCCCCCTTGGCCAAGACCACCTGAAGACCTTGCCTGGCTTGCTAGGCAGCAGCCCTGTGTTTTCTGAGCAGGAAGGACTGCACATATGCGACCCACTATGCAGAAAAGCCTCCAGGGGGTGGCCGGATGTTTTGTTTCTCCATTCCTTGCCCACTTTGTTGATGTGTGCTTTCATTTGCATTCCAACAGGAACAGCCTTAAGGGAGGGGTAGTGAGGCTGCTTAGAGGTAGGCAGTTGGTGCTCACAGGCCAGCAGGGCCTCCTGGTGCCTCACTAACAGTGCATTTGCACCTGGGGTGCTGGGAAGCCTCTGGGCAGTGCCCATATGTTTTGGAGCTCTGTGACATGGCCAGGTACTAGTCGCCTCCTGCTGACTTGAGCCAGTGTTCCAACTGGAGTTGCCATAGCAAAAAGGGCACAGGGCCCCTTGGGGGTTTGCTGTAAGTTCTCACTAGTTCTCACAGGCCTTCGGGGATGCACAGGATGTGTAGAGCCGCACATCCCTCCCCTGACCATTCTGCTGGGAACGGCTTGGGCCAGGGTCCTAGGCAAATACACTTTCCACCTCCCCTCCTGCTCCATCTTCCCACATCCTGGTTGAACCCGTGTGACACAGCTCCCCACCGCCTCTGCCCTTGCCAGTCCTGGAAGTGGCTGGTGTATGGATCCGCCACCTCTCTCACAATCAACCTCATCTCTCTTGCTCAGAGCATAAGGGAGATACAAGGTTAGCAGGTCAGCGAATCTGGGCATCTCCTTTCTGCGCTAGTGTCTGCTTAACTCTTGTCTTCCCGCTTGCCTTGGCCTCTCTGGCCCAGATCCCTGCCAGCTACTTCCTGCTATTGAGCAGCCAAGGATTATACTGGCTAGAGGCAGGAGCTGGCAATCCTGGTGCCCGTGGCTCACAGCCATATGTTTTAGGCTCCTTCAGGAAGCTCTGCTAAGACACCAGGGAAAGGGATATCTGACCCTTCCCTGCCGTGACCAAGGCACACTAGCACCCAGCAATGATATTCATAGGCAGCATCATCACTGTCATGCAGATCTCCAAGAGCAGAGGCAGCTTGGCATCAAGTACGGAGACCTTTGTGTAGCGGACAGCACAAGAGGGGAGCCTTCGCCATATGATTGGTTTCCGGGAACTTCAAAAAACAAGTAACGTGTAAACACTTTGAACTCCCTCTGTCCAACCTCATACCTGACACACTCATGCAACCGCACATGAACAAAAAATTCCTCACAGGCGAGCCGACTCTCTCTCTCTCTCTTTCTCTCTCTTCCTCCCCGCCACCCCCACATGCTCACTATAACACACTGTGCCGGGTCCTCCTGGATCTACATCCACATACATATTTGCACATATGCAGACTTAGGCTTAGGAAGCACACTCTTGTACAGCATCAGGAACGCACGCATGTAGGAAGCAGGGGCACACACACGCACACGTGAGCGCACCCAGTACACAGTGGCTTGGAAGGTGCTAAGGGGTTTTCGAGGACTGTGTCCTACTTGCTCAAGTCCAGGGTGTTGTTCTCGTGGTGGGCGTGGCTAAGGAGCCCAGTGCTGCTTACTGGACATTCCATTGGCACTTGGGCCTCCCCCTGCTGTCCTCACCAGTCTCCCATTCCCTGAACCATGCAGCTTCGGAGACCTGGGTAGCAACAAACTCTTCGGAAAAGCAATCAAGGCAGAAATGTCAATGTAACAGGACCACATGATTATGCCCCAGTAGTGCACCAACCAAGGATGGCATTTGTTACCCCTTAGGTCTAGACCCTAAAGCACAGCGCTGCGCGCAGAGAATGGGGCAGGCCTGTGCCCCAGAATCCCTTGCCTCTTCTCCCTTCTACTTGGTCCCAGGTTGGTGGGGCGCCCAACCTGGCCTTCCTAGCCACCACCTGCCATCTGCAGCTCTGTTCCTGAGGCTTGTCCCCTGCACACATACCTCCTTTGCTGATAACTCCCTCCGAGTTCTCTCTCCTAGCCCTCCTGTCCCTGCCTTGCTGCTCTGGACTGCTTTCAACTCACACATGCCTCTGCGTCACTGCCTCTTTGCCTCTGCCTCTGCTTCCCAATTTCCCCCTCCTCCTCTTGAGGTTCACAGGCTGCACACCTCCCCATGCACCTCTTCACTTCTTCTGGGGAAATTACAACTGCCTCACCCTGGCCTAGCCCTTCTTATCTTCTCCAAATCTCCCTCTGCTCTCACCCTCTGCACACCTGGGATCTCTCAGTCCTCTGGTGAACACCAATCCCCATTTATCTAATCTGTTGTCTGCCTGCTCTGTGCCCAAGCCCCTCTGCTCCGTTTCTGTGCACAGGAGGTTTGTGACAAAGGTAGGAGGGAAGCGGCACTCCTTTCCTGCCTTCTGGTTTTATGACTGACATCCGATTGGTCTGGAAACGGCCTCTGCCCCCTTGGCCAAGACCACCTGAAGACCTTGCCTGGCTTGCTAGGCAGCAGCCCTGTGTTTTTCTGAGCAGGAAGGACTGCACATATGCGACCCACTATGCAGAAAAGCCTCCAGGGGGTGGCCGGATGTTTTGTTTCTCCATTCCTTGCCCACTTTGTTGATGTGTGCTTTCATTTGCATTCCAACAGGAACAGCCTTAAGGGAGGGGTAGTGAGGCTGCTTAGAGGTAGGCAGTTGGTGCTCACAGGCCAGCAGGGCCTCCTGGTGCCTCACTAAAAGTGCATTTGCACCTGGGGTGCTGGGAAGCCTCTGGGCAGTGCCCATATGGTTTGGAGCTCTGTGACATGGCCAGGTACTAGGCGCCTCCTGCTGACTTGAGCCAGTGTTCCAACTGGAGTTGCCATAGCCAAAAGGGCACAGGGCCCCTTGGGGGTTTGCTGTAAGTTCTCACTAGTTCTCACAGGCCTTCGGGGATGCACAGGATGTGTAGAGCCGCACATCCCTCCCCTGACCATTCTGCTGGGAACGGCTTGGGCCAGGGTCCTAGGCAAATACACTTTCCACCTCCCCTCCTGCTCCATCTTCCCACATCCTGGTTGAACCCGTGTGACACAGCTCCCCACCGCCTCTGCCCTTGCCAGTCCTGGAAGTGGCTGGTGTATGGATCCGCCACCTCTCTCACAATCAACCTCATCTCTCTTGCTCAGAGCATAAGGGAGATACAAGGTTAGCAGGTCAGCGAATCTGGGCATCTCCTTTCTGCGCTAGTGTCTGCTTAACTCTTGTCTTCCCGCTTGCCTTGGCCTCTCTGGCCCAGATCCCTGCCTGCTACTTCCTGCTATTGAGCAGCCAAGGATTATACTGGCTAGAGGCAGGAGCTGGCAATCCTGGTGCCCGTGGCTCACAGACATATGTTTTAGGCTCCTTCAGGAAGCTCTGCTAAGACACCAGGGAAAGGGATATCTGACCCTTCCCTGCCGTGACCAAGGCACACTAGCACCCAGCAATGATATTCATAGGCAGCATCATCACTGTCATGCAGATCTCCAAGAGCAGAGGCAGCTTGGCATCAAGTACGGAGACCTTTGTGTAGAGGACAGCACAAGAGGGGAGCCTTCGCCATATGATTGGTTTCCGGGAACTTCCAAAAACAAGTAACGTGTAAACACTTTGAACTCCCTCTGTCCAACCTCATACCTGACACACTCATGCAACCGCACATGAACAAAAAATTCCTCACAGGCGAGCCGACTCTCTCTCTCTCTCTTTCTCTCTCTTCCTCCCCGCCACCCCCACATGCTCACTATAACACACTGTGCCGGGTCCTCCTGGATCTACATCCACATACATATTTGCACATATGCAGACTTAGGCTTAGGAAGCACACTCCTGTACAGCATCAGGAACACACGCATGTAGGCAAGCAGGGGCACACACACGCACACGTGAGCGCACCCAGTACACAGTGGCTTGGAAGGTGCTAAGGGGTTTTCGAGGACTGTGTCCTACTTGCTCAAGTCCAGGGTGTTGTTCTCGTGATGGGCGTGGCTAAGGAGCCCAGCGCTGCTTACTGGACAGTCCATTGGCACTTGGGCCTCCCCCTGCTGTCCTCACCAGTCTCCCATTCCCTGAAACATGCAGCTTCGGAGACCTGGGTAGCAACAAACTCTTCGGGAAAGCAATCAAGGCAGAAATGTCAATGTAACAGGACCACATGATTACGCCCCAGTAGTGCCCCAACCAAGGATGGCATTCGTTACCCCTCAGGTCTACACCCTAAAGCACAGCGCTGCGCGCAGAGAATGGGGCAGGCCTGTGCCCCAGAATCCCTTGCCTCTTCTCCCTTCTACTTGGTCCCAGGGTGGTGGGGCGCCCAACCTGGCCTTCCTAGCCACCACCTGCCATCTGCAGCTGAGTTCCTGAGGCTTGTCCCCTGCACACATACCTCCTTTGCTGATAACTCCCTCCGAGTTCTCTCTCCTAGCCCTCCTGTCCCTGCCTTGCTGCTCTGGACTGCTTTCAACTCACACATGCCTCTGCGTCACTGCCTCTTTGCCTCTGCCTCTGCCTCTGCTTCCCAATTTCCCCCTCCTCCTCTTGAGGTTCACAGGCTGCACACCTCCCCATGCACCTCTTCACTTCTTCTGGGGAAATTACAACTGCCTCACCCTGGCCTAGCCCTTCTTATCTTCTCCAAATCTCCCTCTGCTCTCACCCTCTGCACACCTGGGATCTCTCAGTCCTCTGGTGAACACCAATCCCCATTTATCTAATCTGTTGTCTGCCTGCTCTGTGCCCAAGCCCCTCTGCTCCTTTTCTGTGCACAGGAGGTTTGTGACAAAGGTAGGAGGGAAGCGGCACTCCTTTCCTGCCTTCTGGTTTTATGACTGACATCCAATTAGTCTGGAAACGGCCTCTGCCCCCTTGGCCAAGACCACCTGAAGACCTTGCCTGGCTTGCTAGGCAGCAGCCCTGTGTTTTCTGAGCAGGAAGGACTGCACATATGCGACCCACTATGCAGAAAAGCCTCCAGGGGGTGGCCGGATGTTTTGTTTCTCCATTCCTTGCCCACTTTGTTGATGTGTGCTTTCATTTGCATTCCAACAGGAACAGCCTTAAGGGAGGGGTAGTGAGGCTGCTTAGAGGTAGGCAGTTGGTGCTCACAGGCCAGCAGGGCCTCCTGGTGCCTCACTAACAGTGCATTTGCACCTGGGGTGCTGGGAAGCCTCTGGGCAGTGCCCATATGTTTTGGAGCTCTGTGACATGGCCAGGTACTAGTCGCCTCCTGCTGACTTGAGCCAGTGTTCCAACTGGAGTTGCCATAGCAAAAAGGGCACAGGGCCCCTTGGGGGTTTGCTGTAAGTTCTCACTAGTTCTCACAGGCCTTCGGGGATGCACAGGATGTGTAGAGCCGCACATCCCTCCCCTGACCATTCTGCTGGGAACGGCTTGGGCCAGGGTCCTAGGCAAATACACTTTCCACCTCCCCTCCTGCTCCATCTTCCCACATCCTGGTTGAACCCGTGTGACACAGCTCCCCACCGCCTCTGCCCTTGCCAGTCCTGGAAGTGGCTGGTGTATGGATCCGCCACCTCTCTCACAATCAACCTCATCTCTCTTGCTCAGAGCATAAGGGAGATACAAGGTTAGCAGGTCAGCGAATCTGGGCATCTCCTTTCTGCGCTAGTGTCTGCTTAACTCTTGTCTTCCCGCTTGCCTTGGCCTCTCTGGCCCAGATCCCTGCCAGCTACTTCCTGCTATTGAGCAGCCAAGGATTATACTGGCTAGAGGCAGGAGCTGGCAATCCTGGTGCCCGTGGCTCACAGCCATATGTTTTAGGCTCCTTCAGGAAGCTCTGCTAAGACACCAGGGAAAGGGATATCTGACCCTTCCCTGCCGTGACCAAGGCACACTAGCACCCAGCAATGATATTCATAGGCAGCATCATCACTGTCATGCAGATCTCCAAGAGCAGAGGCAGCTTGGCATCAAGTACGGAGACCTTTGTGTAGCGGACAGCACAAGAGGGGAGCCTTCGCCATATGATTGGTTTCCGGGAACTTCAAAAAACAAGTAACGTGTAAACACTTTGAACTCCCTCTGTCCAACCTCATACCTGACACACTCATGCAACCGCACATGAACAAAAAATTCCTCACAGGCGAGCCGACTCTCTCTCTCTCTCTTTCTCTCTCTTCCTCCCCGCCACCCCCACATGCTCACTATAACACACTGTGCCGGGTCCTCCTGGATCTACATCCACATACATATTTGCACATATGCAGACTTAGGCTTAGGAAGCACACTCTTGTACAGCATCAGGAACGCACGCATGTCGGAAGCAGGGGCACACACACGCACACGTGAGCGCACCCAGTACACAGTGGCTTGGAAGGTGCTAAGGGGTTTTCGAGGACTGTGTCCTACTTGCTCAAGTCCAGGGTGTTGTTCTCGTGGTGGGCGTGGCTAAGGAGCCCAGTGCTGCTTACTGGACATTCCATTGGCACTTGGGCCTCCCCCTGCTGTCCTCACCAGTCTCCCATTCCCTGAACCATGCAGCTTCGGAGACCTGGGTAGCAACAAACTCTTCGGAAAAGCAATCAAGGCAGAAATGTCAATGTAACAGGACCACATGATTATGCCCCAGTAGTGCACCAACCAAGGATGGCATTTGTTACCCCTTAGGTCTAGACCCTAAAGCACAGCGCTGCGCGCAGAGAATGGGGCAGGCCTGTGCCCCAGAATCCCTTGCCTCTTCTCCCTTCTACTTGGTCCCAGGTTGGTGGGGCGCCCAACCTGGCCTTCCTAGCCACCACCTGCCATCTGCAGCTGAGTTCCTGAGGCTTGTCCCCTGCACACATACCTCCTTTGCTGATAACTCCCTCCGAGTTCTCTCTCCTAGCCCTCCTGTCCCTGCCTTGCTGCTCTGGACTGCTTTCAACTCACACATGCCTCTGCGTCACTGCCTCTTTGCCTCTGCCTCTGCTTCCCAATTTCCCCCTCCTCCTCTTGAGGTTCACAGGCTGCACACCTCCCCATGCACCTCTTCACTTCTTCTGGGGAAATTACAACTGCCTCACCCTGGCCTAGCCCTTCTTATCTTCTCCAAATCTCCCTCTGCTCTCACCCTCTGCACACCTGGGATCTCTCAGTCCTCTGGTGAACACCAATCCCCATTTATCTAATCTGTTGTCTGCCTGCTCTGTGCCCAAGCCCCTCTGCTCCTTTTCTGTGCACAGGAGGTTTGTGACAAAGGTAGGAGGGAAGCGGCACTCCTTTCCTGCCTTCTGGTTTTATGACTGACATCCGATTGGTCTGGAAACGGCCTCTGCCCCCTTGGCCAAGACCACCTGAAGACCTTGCCTGGCTTGCTAGGCAGCAGCCCTGTGTTTTTCTGAGCAGGAAGGACTGCACATATGCGACCCACTATGCAGAAAAGCCTCCAGGGGGTGGCCGGATGTTTTGTTTCTCCATTCCTTGCCCACTTTGTTGATGTGTGCTTTCATTTGCATTCCAACAGGAACAGCCTTAAGGGAGGGGTAGTGAGGCTGCTTAGAGGTAGGCAGTTGGTGCTCACAGGCCAGCAGGGCCTCCTGGTGCCTCACTAAAAGTGCATTTGCACCTGGGGTGCTGGGAAGCCTCTGGGCAGTGCCCATATGGGTTTGGGAGCTCTGTGACATGGCCAGGTACTAGGCGCCTCCTGCCTGACTTGAGCCAGTGTTCCAACTGGAGTTGCCATAGCCAAAAGGGCACAGGGCCCCTTGGGGGTTTGCTGTAAGCTTTCTCCACTAGTTCTCACAGGCCTTCGGGGATGCACAGGATGTGTAGAGCCGCACATCCCTCCCCTGACCATTCTGCTGGGAACGGCTTGGGCCGGGTCCTAGGCAAATACACTTTCCACCTCCCCTCTGCTCCATCTTCCACATCCTGGTTGAACCCGTGTGACACAGCTCCCCACCGCCTCTGCCCTTGCCAGTCCTGGAAGTGGCTGGTGTATGGATCCGCCACTCTCTCACAATCAACCTCATCTCTCTTGCTCAGAGCATAAGCGGGAGATACAAGGTTAGCAGGTCAGCGAATCTGGGCATCTCCTTTCTGCGCTAGTGTCTGCTTAACCTCTTGTCTTCCCGCTTGCCTTGGGCCTCTCTGGCCCAGATCCCTGCCTGCTACTTCCTGCTATTGAGCAGCCAAGGATTATACTGGCTAGAGGCAGGAGCTGGCAATCCTGGTGCCCGTGGCTCACAGACATATGTTTTAGGCTCCTTCAGGAGAAGCTGCTGCTAAGACACCAGGGAAAGGGATATCTGACCCTTCCCTGCCGTGACCAAGGCACACTAGCACCCAGCAATGATATTCATAGGCGAGCATCATCACTGTCATGCAGATCTCCAAGAGCAGAGGCAGCTTGGCATCAAGTACGGAGACCTTTGTGTAGAGGACAGCACAAGAGGGGAGCCTTCGCCATATGATTGGTTTCCGGGAACTTCAAAAAACAAGTAACGTGTAAACACTTTGAACTCCCTCTGTCCACCTCATACCTGACACATCTCATGCAACCGCACATGAACAAAAATTCCTCACAGGCGAGCCGACTCTCTCTCTCTCTCTTTCTCTCTCTCTTCCTCCCCGCCACCCCCACATGCTCACTATAACACACTGTGCCGGGTCCTCCTGGATCTACATCCACATACCTATTTGCACATATGCAGACCTTAGGCTTAGGAAGCACACTCTTGTACAGCATCAGGAACGCACGCATGTAGGCAAGCAGGGGCACACACACGCACACGTGAGCGCACCCAGTACACAGTGGCTTGGAAGGTGCTAAGGGGTTTTCGAGGACTGTGTCCTACTTGCTCAAGTCCAGGGTGTTGTTCTCGTGGTGGGCGTGGCTAAGGAGCCCAGCGCTGCTTACTGGACAGTCCATTGGCACTTGGGCCTCCCCCTGCTGTCCTCACCAGTCTCCCATTCCCTGAACCATGCAGCTTCGGAGACCCTGGGTAGCAACAAACTCTTCGGGAAAGCAATCAAGGCAGAATGTCAATGTAACAGGACCACATGATTACGCCCCAGTAGTGCCGCCAACAAGGATGGCATTCGGTTACCCCTCAGGTCTACACCCTAAAGCACAGCGCTGCGCGCAGAGATGGGGCAGGCCTGTGCCCACGAATCCCTTGCCTCTTCTCCCTTCTACTTGGTCCCAGGGTGGTGGGGCGCCCAACTGGCCTTCCTAGCCACCACCTGCCATCTGCAGCTGAGTTCCTGAGGCTTGTCCCCTGCACACATACCTCCTTTGCTGATAACTCCCTCCGAGTTCTCTCTCCTAGCCCTCCTGTCCCTGCCTTGCTGCTCTGGACTGCTTTCAACTCACACATGCCTCTGCGTCACTGCCTCTTTGCCTCTGCCTCTGCCTCTGCTTCCAATTTCCCCCTCCTCCTCTTGAGGTTCACAGGCTGCACACCTCCCCATGCACCTCTTCACTTCTTCTGGGGAAATTACAACTGCCTCACCCTGGCCTAGCCCTTCTTATCTTCTCCAAATCTCCCTCTGCTCTCACCCTCTGCACACCTGGGATCTCTCAGTCCTCTGGTGAACACCAATCCCCATTTATCTAATCTGTTGTCTGCCTCTCTGTGCCAAGCCCCTCTGCTCCTTTTCTGTGCACAGGAGGTTGTGACAAAGGTAGGAGGGAAGCGGCACTCCTTTCTGCCTTCTGGTTTTATGACTGACATCCGATTGGTCTGGAAACGGCCTCTGCCCCCTTGGCCAAGACCACCTGAAGACCTTGCCTGGCTTGCTAGGCAGCAGCCCTGTGTTTTTCTGAGCAGGAAGGACTGCACATATGCGACCCACTATGCAGAAAAGCCTCCAGGGGGTGGCCCGGATGTTTTGTTTCTCCATTCCTTGCCCACTTTGTTGATGTGTGCTTTCATTTGCATTCCAACAGGAACAGCCTTAAGGGAGGGGGTAGTGAGGCTGCTTAGAGGTAGGCAGTTGGTGCTCACAGGCCAGCAGGGCCTCCTGGTGCCTCACTAACAGTGCATTTGCACCTGGGGTGCTGGGAAGCCCTCTGGGCAGTGCCCATATGGTTTGGAGCTCTGTGACATGGCCAGGTACTAGTCGCCTCCTGCTGACTTGAGCCAGTGTTCCAACTGGAGTTGCCATAGCAAAAAGGGCACAGGCACCTTGGGGGTTTTGCTGTAAGTTCTCACTCGTTCTCACAGGCCTTCGGGGATGCACAGGATGTGTAGCGCCGCACATCCCTCCCCTGACCATTCTGCTGGGAACGGCTTGGGCCAGGGTCCTAGGCAAATACACTTTCCAACTCCCCTCCTGCTCCATCTTCCCACATCCTGGTTGAACCCGTGTGACACAGCTCCCCACCGCCTCTGCCCTTGCCAGTCCTGGAAGTGGCTGGTGTATGGATCCGCCACCTCTCTCACAATCAACTCATCTCTCTTGCTCAGAGCATAAGGGAGATACAAGGTTAGCAGGTCAGCGAATCTGGGCATCTCCTTTCTGCGCTAGTGTCTGCTTAACTCTTGTCTTCCCGCTTGCCTTGGCCTCTCTGGCCCAGATCCCCTGCCAGCTACTTCCTGCTATTGAGCAGCCAAGGATTATACTGGCTAGAGGCAGGAGCTGGCAATCCTGGTGCCCCGTGGCTCACAGCCATATGTTTTAGGCTCCTTCAGGAAGCTCTGCTAAGACACCAGGGAAAGGGATATCTGACCCTTCCTGCCGTGACCAAGGCACACTAGCACCCAGCAATGATATTCATAGGCAGCATCATCACTGTCATGCAGATCTCCAAGAGCAGAGGCAGCTTGGCATCAAGTACGGAGACCTTTGTGTAGCGGACAGCACAAGAGGGGAGCCTTCGCCATATGATTGGTTTCCGGGAACTTCAAAAAACAAGTAACGTGTAAACACTTTGAACTCCCTCTGTCCAACCTCATACCTGACACACTCATGCAACCGCACATGAACAAAAATTCCTCACAGGCGAGCCGACTCTCTCTCTCTTTCTCTCTCTTCCTCCCCGCCACCCCCCATGCTCACTATAACACACTGTGCCGGGTCCTCCTGGATCTACATCCACATACCTATTTGCACATATGCCAGACTTAGGCTTAGGAAGCACACTCTTGTACAGCATCAGGAACGCACGCATGTAGGCAAGCAGGGGCAAACACACGCACCACGTGAGCGCACCCAGTACACAGTGGCTTGGAAGGTGCTAAGGGGTTTTCGAGGACTGTGTCCTACTTGCTCAAGTCCAGGGTGTTGTTCTCGTGGTGGGCGTGGCTAAGGAGCACAGTGCTGCTTACTGGACATTCCATTGGCACTTGGGCCTCCCCCTGCTGTCCTCACCCGTCTCCCATTCCCTGAACCATGCAGCTTCGGAGACCTGGGTAGCAACAAACTCTTCGGGAAAGCAATCAAGGCAGAAATGTCAATGTAACAGGACCACATGATTATGCCCCAGTAGTGCCCCAACCAAGGATGGCATTCGTTACCCCTCAGGTCTACACCCTAAAGCACAGCGCTGCGCGCAGAGAATGGGGCAGGCCTGTGCCCCAGAATCCCTTGCCTCTTCTCCCTTCTACTTGGTCCCAGGGTGGTGGGGCGCCCAACCTGGCCTTCCTAGCCACCACCTGCCATCTGCAGCTGAGTTCCTGAGGCTTGTCCCTGCACACATACCTCCTTTGCTGATAACTCCCTCCGAGTTCTCTCTCCTATCCCTCCTGTCCCTTCCTTGCTGCTCTGGACTGCTTTCAACTCACACATGGCCTCTGCGTCACTGCCTCTTTGCCTCTGCTCTGCTTCCAATTTCCCCCTTTCTCCTCTTGAGGTTCACAGGCTGCACACCTCCCCATGCACCTCTTCACTTCTTCTGGGGAAATTACAACTGCCTCACCCTGGCCTAGCCCTTCTTATCTTCTCCAAATCTCCCTTGCTCTCACCCTCTGCACACCTGGGACTCTCAGTCCTCTGGTGAACACCAATCCCCATTTATCTAATCTGTTGTCTGCCTGCTCTGTGCCCAAGCCCCTCTGCTCCTTGTCTGTGCACAGGAGGTTTGTGACAAAGGTAGGAGGGAAGCGGCACTCCCTTCCTGCCTCTGGTTTTATGACTGACATCCGATTGGTCTGGAAACGGCCTCTGCCCCTTGGGCCAAGACCACCTGAAGACCTTGCCTGGCTTGCTAGGCAGCAGCCCTGTGTTTTCTGAGCAGGAAGGACTGCACATATGTGACCCCACTATGCAGAAAAGCCTCCAGGGTGGCCCGGATGTTTTGTTTCTCCATTCCTTGCCCACTTTGTTGATGTGTGCTTTCATTTGCATTCCAACAGGAACAGCCTTAAGGGGAGGGGTAGTGAGGGCTGCTTAGAGGTAGGCAGTTGGTGCTCACAGGCCAGCAGGGCCCTCCTGGTGCCTCACTAACAGTGCATTTGCACCTGGGGGCTGGGAAGCCTCTGGCAGTGCCCATATGGTTTGGAGCTCTGTGACATGGCCAGGTACTAGGCGCCTCCTGCTGACTTGAGCCAGTGTTCCAACTGGAGTTGCCATAGCCAAAAGGGCACAGGGCCCCTTGGGGGTTTGCTGTAAGTTCTCACTAGTTCTCACAGGCCTTCGGGGATGCACAGGATGTGTAGAGCCGCACATCCCTCCCCTGCACCATGCTGCTGGGAACGGCTGGGGCCAGGGTCCTAGGCAAATACACTTTCCACCTCCCCTCCTGCTCCATCTTCCCACATCCTGGTTGAACCCGTGTGACACACCTCCCACCGCCTCTGCCTTGCCAGTCCTGGAAGTGGCTGGTGTATGGATCCGCCACCTCTCTCACAATCAACCTCATCTCTCTTCGCTCAGAGCATAAGGGAGATACAAGGTTAGCAGGTCAGCGAATCTGGGCATCTCCTTTCTGCGCTAGTGTCTGCTTAACTCTTGTCTTCCCGCTTGCCTTGGCCTCTCTGGCCCAGATCCCTGCCTGCTACTTCCTGCTATTGAGCAGCCAAGGATTATACTGGCTAGAGGCAGGAGCTGGCAATCCTGGTGCCGTGGCTCACAGACATATGTTTTAGGCTCCTTCAGGAAGCTCTGCTAAGACACCAGGAAAGGGGATATCTGACCCTTCCTGCCGTGACCAAGGCACACTAGCACCCAGCAATGATATTCATAGGCAGCATCATCACTGTCATGCAGATCTCCAAGAGCAGAGGCAGCTTGGCATCAAGTACGGAGACCTTTGTGTAGCGGACAGCACAAGAGGGGAGCCTTCGCCATATGATTGGTTTCCGGGGAACTTCCAAAAACAAGTAACGTGTAAACACTTTGAACTCCCTCTGTCCAACCTCAAACCTGACACACTCATGCAACCGCACATGAACAAAAATTCCTCACAGGCGAGCCGACTCTCTCTCTCTCTCTTTCTCTCTCTTCCTCCCCGCCACCCCCCACATGCTCACTATAACACACTGTGCCAGGTCCT